>NC_088422.1:74531216-74561216 GCF_034236695.1 Oncorhynchus nerka
GCGACTCCGGGATGCTGAGCTGTAGTCAATGAACAGCATTCTCACGTAGGTGTTGTCCAGGTGAGAAAGGGCAGTGTGGAGTGCAATAGAGATTGCGCCATCTGTGGATCTGTTGGGGCGGTATGCTAATTATAGTGGGTCCAGGAAGTCTGGGAAGATTGTGTTGATGTGAGCCATGACCAGCCTTTCCAAGAACTTCTTGTCTACAGATGCGAATGCTATGGGGCGATAGTCATTTAGACAGGTTACCTTGGCATTCTTGGGCACAGGAACTATGGTGGTCTGCTTTAAACATAGGTATTACAGACAGGTTAACTTGGCATTTTTGGGCACATGGACTATGGTGGTCTGCTTTAAACATAGATATTACAGACTGAGTCAGGGAGAGGTTGAAAATGTCAGTGAAGACACTTGCCAGCTGGTAAGCGCATGTATTAAAGCGCTGCATTAAGGCCTGCAGTGTGAACAAGGCTTAAGTGGCAGCCATTATCACCATGGGATCTGGAGACAGCCAATCATGTTTACTTTCCCCAGCAGTCTCCACTGAAAACCACAGGCTACAGAAATTGTCTCTCTCTCTCCTCTGCCATGTAGAGTACTGTGCAATATTCCATATGTAAGATTTTCACATCTCCCCCAGGAGAAGGTAATGGTTTGATCCTGTTGCTTTCTACCTGGTTTAAATTGAGTTCTGTTCAGTTGGTGGGGGGATTGGTTCGTTTACCATCTCCCACTGGGAGAATTTGCTACGGAGAGCTACCTAGAATATCAATGTAAGCCTACTGTAATAGCTGACACAAGTAGGTGAAAAGAACTATCAACCATTTGTATGTCATCAATTCTCTTATCACTCAACAGTACTGTAACTACTCTGCACTGTAGGGTTAAAACTGACGCCAACCTTGCTTTGCGGCCGTCTCTCCATAAATCCTCTATTTGCTCTAATCGTTTGGAGAAGGTCCAGGAGGACTAATACAGATACCATAGCAGACAGTATTGTGGATAATACAGTCTTGTGGATAGGTGGCAGTGATGACGCACAGAGCCCAGCTCTCACAGTGTGCTCTCATTATGTGCCGTGACTCCAGGTCTTCAATATTACCCTACAATAATACACTCTATGGGCCCATCTGCTACACACTAGCACAGGCTATTTAAAGAATGACAGAGAGAGAGAGAGAGAGAGAGAGAGAGAGAGAGATTGTACAGAAAGAGGAGAAGGAGAGGGAGAAGAGAGTGGGAGAGAGAGATGGAAAACTGACAAGTAACAGAGGGAGTGGGAGTGTGAAAGACATGTACAGGCATTGAAATACGGTGAGAAACTGAAACAGAGGAAGATTTTTACTAGAGGTAAAACTGCTAAACAATATATCTTATTTAATATTTATTGAACAAGAGAGGTGCTCTCGTACCTACCAACATGACCAATTAACCTTGCATGAATGTGAACTTCATAGGATTTGAGGTCATACCCAGTTGAAAGGGACACAGGCCATTAAGCAGACCATTAACCAACATTTGCATTGATACTTATAGTACAGATGTTTGTGTCTTATTTAGGTCATCGCTTGTGGAAATCATTATGCAAAAAGTATTGAATTCTTCACCACACTTTGGAAAAGATTCCATGTTCCAATTCCATGGCTTTATACTGTAAATACCAAGTAGGCACTATCTACTTTGAATATCCAAAGGACGTAGATAACTCAAGTGTCCACCATGCATTTCACAGCTGTGAAGTATAAAACCACATAAAGGGGCAGGTTGAGAGACTTACTGTATGTAATTAATTAAAGTACTTTGTAGCTCATGGATCGATCAGAACACCCACTGAGATATGTAAACTCCATTACTTACTGTACTGATACCAAATCCACCTGGATTATCCAGAGAGTATAGCCATTGGCTGGCCCATGTAGATATAATTACTAGAATGGGAAAAGCCCCTCAAACCATGGCAAGTTGAACAATGACTTGAATGGGGATGGTGTTTTAAATCATTTTTATGGGCTTGCCATCCTTGACCTTTATAAAAGACTCATAGATCCTCCACTGCAGTAGCAATAGCACTACCAACATGTTTATAATGGATTCTCAAGCTTTCAACCACGTTTGCACAACATTGCATCCCCACTTAGAATACAATGCTAGTCTGGACTCCATGTGAGGATGCAGTGAAGCATAACCAGAGAGTGATCCGATCATCTTGGTCAGATAAAAAGTGACATATTGTAGCGACCTTAACCCAACACCCAGAACATCAGCAAGGGATACAGATCTCTTGAGGTAACGGATAAGGCGTTGGCTTGTCAATCGCTGGACCCTCAAATGTGCTGCAATATCAATAGCAGGTGTACGTACATACGGCCGTGCCAAGTCCTACCTTCTGCCTGATCTCTTCCTCCATGGAGACCGGTGATCCCAGCTCGGCCACCTTCTTGATGCCCTCGCTGGCGTAGCCACCATACTCCCACAGCACGTAGTTCTTAGAGTGGGACGCTCCGATGATGGCCGACCAGTGGTTAGCACGCCCTGGTGAGGTTAAGAAAAACAAAACAACACCAGAATTATCATAATCTCATACTATTCAGGAGGCAGGCTGGCCAAACATTTGTGCCAGTGAAAGGTTTGCACCTATTCCCATTCTGCAACGCATAATATATATTGGTAAAAGGTATGTGTATAGAAAGTGAACAACTGTAATTAAGATAAGATGAATGTAAGGTTATGGAATGTTCTGTTTATTATACACTTTGAAAATGACAGATAATGATTCATATAGAAGTAATGTACATGTCATTTCGTGACACAGTAATTATAGTACTATATTACAGTTTTTTTTTTACATCAGAGGCTCAGTACCTTACTCTCAGTAAATCTCTGTAGACATTTACGCTCGATTGCAATGAACAAGTAGAACTTAACATGCTACTGAAGGTTACCACTGGAATATTTTAAACACTACTAACGAAAGGGAGATTACGTGCACCTGCATGTTAAACTAAGCTTAATTGCAATGAAAAAAACACAAGGATAAACCATCAGATCAGTTGATCTCTTGTTACCGTGTCAAGAGATTATGATACCAGACAGCTGGTCTAGATTCTCTACTTCTGCCCCCAATGAAATACTGACCAGTAGCATCGGAAAACCGGCTGATGAATGTAAAAAAGACTTATTTGAGTACAAGAATTGTATGCTACACCATCAACATTATTTTTCATTCATAATACATGTCGGTAAACAGAAGACAGTAGATTTGCAGTGGTAAACGACAAAAAAAAATATTTTGTTTCTACAGAATTATTGTCAAATAGATCAATCGTCCTTAGTCTGATCATAAAGTAGGACTAAGTTGTTCTGATGACAATACCAACCAGAGGGTGAAATAGTCTGATAACCTTGACATCTACGTTAGGGATTTGTAAATCGATGGCCAATGTGGGTTGCAATTGAGATCAGTTGTGCGGGTGACTTTAGTGTGTATTGATGGTTTAACGAGAGATCAGATAGCAATAATCTGGTGGCTTTCGATGGTTGCAATTGGCCCATACAGTCTATTGCAATGTTCAGAGAGACACAATGATGAGCTGTTCAAGGCTATAAACAAGTAGGAAAACTTGTATCCGGAGGATGCTTTTCTGGTTAACGGTGGTTTTAAATCCGTGTCATTAAGACAAGTCTCCTTCGCCACTAGAGGCGATAAAGTCCTAGACCACTGTTATTCTACCCACAAGCAAGCATACAAGGTCCTGTCTCATCTGCCATTCGGCAAATCAGATCACGACTCCGTACACCTACTTCATGTTTACAAGCAGAAGCTCAAACACGAAGTACCCGTTGAGAAATGGTAACCAGAATCAGATACTATGCTACAGGACTGCTTTGCTAGCGCTGATTGGAATATGTTTCGAGACTCCGCCGATAAAAATAAACAAGCTAACTACCTCCGTTACCAGCTTCATTAGGAAATGCATTTGCGACTTTGTCCCCACACTGAAGGTTCGATGCTTCCCCAATCAAAAGCCCTGGATTAACACTGAGGTTGGCGCTAAACTAGAGGTCAGGGCTACCGCACACAGGGCTATCGCTCCCGAGTGGCGCAGCGTTCTAAGGCACTGTGTCTCAGTGCTAGAGGCATCACTACAGACCCTGGTTCGATTCCAGGCTGTATCACAACCAGCCATGATTGGGAGTCCCATAGGGCGGTGCACAATTGGCCCAGCGTTGTCCGGGTTAGGGTTTGGCCGGGGTAGGCCATCATTGTAAATAAGAATGTGTTCTTAACTGACTTAACTAGTTAAATAAATATAAATACATATCGCAGACAACCCTGAGGCTACAACTGAGGGCCGGAACAAATATGAGAAATCCCACTATGATCTCCGCAGCGTAATCAAACAAGTAAAAGGACAATATAGGAATATGGTGGAATCATATTATACAGGCTCCGATGCCCGCCACATATGGAGGGGCTACAGTCCATTACGGATTACAAAGGAAGACCCAACCGTGATCTGCGAAACAATGCCTCTCTACCAGACAAACTCCATGCATTTTATGCAGGCTTTGTCAATAACAATATTGTGCCGGGTGTGAGTGACACCACTGTTGCTCTCCGAGGCTGATGTGAGTAAGGTCTTTAATCAGCTCAACACCCGCAAGGCCACGGAGCCTGACGGTATTCCATGGCATGTTCTAAGAGCATGCGAAGAACAGCTGGCAGGCATATTCAGGGTAATTTTCAACCTCTCCTTGTCCCAGTCTGTAATCCCCACATGTTTTAAGATGACCACAATCATTCCTGTTCACAAGAACTCTAAGGCTTCAAGCCACAATGTCTACCACCCTGTAGCACTCACAATTGTAATCATGAGGTGCTTTGAGAGACTGGTTATGGCACACATTAACTCCACCAACCCAGACACCCTAGACCCACTTCAAATTGCATACTGCCCCAACAGACCAATAGACAACGCAATCTCAATTGTAATCCCCACTGCCCTCACCCACCTAGATAAGAGGAATACCTATGTGTGAATGCTGTTCATTGACTACAGCTCAGCATTCAACACCATTGTCCCCTCCAAGTTCGTCACCAAGCTTAGGACCCTGGGACTGAACACCTCCCCATGCAAGTGGCTCCTGGACTTCCTGACGGGCTGACCTGAGGTGGCGAAGGTAGGCAAACATCACTTCTGATGGTTGAGAGCTTCAAGTTCCTTGGTGTCCACATTACTAAGAACTTAAAATGGTCCACACACACCTCAGGAGGTTGAAAATGTTTTGCATGTGCCCTCAAATCCTCCAAAACGTATACAGCTGTACCATTGAGAGCATCTTGACTGACTGCATCACTGCTTGGTATGGCAATAGCACCGCCCTCGAGCGCATGGCGCTACAGTGGGTGGTGCGGACAGCCCAGTACATCATTGGGGCCGAGCTCCCTGCCATACAGGACCTCTATATTAGGAGGTGTGAAAGGAAGGCCTGAAAAATTGTTAAAGACTCCTACCAGTCAAGCCATAAACTGTTATTTCTGCTTCCGCACGGCAAGCAGTGGCAGTTTATCAAGTCTGACACCAACAGGTTCCTGAACAGCATCTATCCCCAAGCCTGCTAAATAGCTAACTAAATAGCTAATTAAATAGCTAACTAAATGGCTACACGGACTCTCTGAGTTGACCCTTATTTTTGCACTGTCTCTATGCATCCTCACAGCACCCTCCCTATACACTCACACACACTGACACTCCAACACACACACAAACGCTCACTTTATCATTTGCTCACACACACATAATATGCACATACATTTATACTGACTCTACACACACGCACGCACACACGCACACCCACTCACATACAATCACCATATACACTGCTGCTACTCTGTTTATCATATATCCTGATGCCTGGTCACCTTATCTCTATACATATCTACCTAAATCACTCCAGTATCCCTGCACATTGTAAATATGGTACTGGAACTGACCCTGTATATAGTGTTCTTCTTATTTCTGATTTTTTATTTCTTATGTGTTTTTGTTCTACCTTATGTTATTTTTAGTGTTACATTGTTATTGATTACTACGTTGTTGAGTTTAGAACTTGCAAGAAAGGCCTTTCACTGTACTTGTTCATGTGACATTAAAAACTTGAAATAGCATACTGAGTTTCCAACTATGAAGTCAAACTTCGGTCTCCTGATGCAATCTATTGTCCTCTCTTCACTTCCCAAGGTCAAAGACCTCCGAGTGGATAATTATCTTCTTTATTGCTACAAAATAAACTCATATCCCACCTCCTCTCCTCCTCATCCCTCTCTCCTCTCTTCGTCAGAGCAACTCACACATATTATCGGAAAGTCTTTGTTCAGCAAAGCTAGGCACTCTATCTGACCACTCAAATCCTCCTTTCTCATTTCCTTTTGCAATTTATAACACTCCTCTGGCGTGATGGGGTGAACACACACACACACACACACACACACACACACACACACACACACACACACACACACACACACACACACACACACACACACACACACACACACAAATAGGGGAAGCGGTCACCACAAACTCAGTAAGGTTAATCCCTCTATATCCGTCAGAACTGTATCCAATCTCAGTCATATACTCTGATGTTCCACAGCCTATTTTCATACTCTCTGCAAAACTCCTTCCATCTCTTTCTCTTTCTCTCAGTCTTGCTGAATTGAGCGACGTGATTGCTCATATTGCTCATATTTCAGCTTTGTGTGAGTCTGGTAGAAATACTATTGAGAACCCATATCCACTGAAGACATGAAATGACACTTGAGCTGTGAATCCCTGGATGTACCATCAGATCCATCCAAACCACGGGGCAATTCTCTGGTACACTTAGCCACCTGAGTACCAGTCATGGCTATCTTGGCTGGGCTCTCTCTACCCATCTCTCTCCTGAGTCTGTCTGAATGGGTTCAGATAACCAGGAAACTTGCTGGCTATCTCCACTCTCCACAGATAATAGTTGAATAGCTTCTCAGCGGTGTATTACTTATTATAAACTGGGTTGTTCGAGCCCTGAATGCTGATTGGCTGACATCCATGCTATTTCAGACCGTATACCATGGGTTTGACAAAACATGTCTTTTTACTGCTCTAATTACATTGATAACTAGTTTATAATAGCAATAAGGCACCTCAGGGGTTTGTGATATATGGCCAATATACCACGGTTAAGGGCTGTGCCCAGGCACTCCACGTTGTGTTGTGCTTATTAGCCATATACCACACCTCCTCTGCCCTTATTGTTTAACTATAATCACACAGAGAGGGAAATAAAGCTGTGCATGTGACGATGGCGGGAGCGAGGAGAATAAAAAACCTGCTAGCCTGTTTTAGAGTAACCTTCAACATCAGAATGTATGTCATCGGCCCTTCACGTGTGCCTCCCTTCAGCTTGAAGGACGAATGGACGCCTTGTAAAAATAGCAGCCTGACTTGAAATTGTGCTGTATCTTCTTCTCTCTCTCCCTCTCTCTTTCTTCTCTCTCTCTCACTCCTGCTGCTAGCAATGAAGAACCAGACACTCACAGACCATCATGACTGTGGATAGTGTGTGAAAACTGTTGCTAAAACCTCTTTTAGCAGTGGTTCTATCTGTGTTTGATTGACACTTGTTATATAAAAAACACAGGCACATTAACAAATAATTACCGGATACTAATGATGCTTGGGGAGGAAGTTGTAGATGGTGATCTCCTGTATGTATGACAACCAGGGATGGTTACCGTGGCTATGACTTTGTGGTGGTGAGGAGAACTCAATTATAAAAACCACAAAACCAATAATGGATTTCCAAAGACACAGAGTGGAAACGCATGCATGAACACACACACACACACACACACACACACACACACACACACACACACACACACACACACACACACACACACACACACACACACACACACACTCACACACACAATGTAACAGAGACAGACATGCACAAAAACAGAAAGACACACAGAAAGACACACACACTCCTGTCTCTCCTAAGCCAATAAATTAGGGTGTTGCTCGATCTGCAGGTTTATCTCACTGTGGGACTCCATGCTAATCATTATATTGATCTGGGCTGTGTGTGAGAGAGAGAGAGAGGAGTGTCTTAGAAGGAGGGGAGAGCCCAGTAATCCCCATTTCAATTCACACCCTGCCTGCCTGCTGGGCAGTCAGGCTCAAGGTTATACAGTGCAGCACCACAGACCGAGGCCCAGGGCCAAGCTGGGGGAGGAACGAGACAGGGGCCTGGGGAGAGAGTATCCTGGGGTGGCCATGGAGGTTGTAGTATCCTTGGAAGACTGTGATGCTGGGTACTTGAGCAGTAGGGCAATTTTATTAGTAAAGGGGTTATTTTAACGCAATGGAGGCATCAACTAGGGTAGCCGTGGGGTGATTTCAGGGATTAATCCTTTCAGGGATTAAATGGGGTATGTACCTTGTTAATTTGGAAGTTATTATGGGGTACTTACGAGGGTAGTCTTTGGGGTGCACCTTCTCTGACCAGTTGCCGTGGAAGGTGACTCTGTACTTGGCTGTTCCACAGGCACAGCAATCCAGCAAAGGCTTCTCTGTGGTCTCCCCATACAATGACTCTGAGAAGAGAAAGAGAGTGAGAGTGAGAGAGAGAGGGGGGGTTAAAGGAGGAGAGAGAGTTTGACAGCAGAGAGAGGTATAAGGTTGTTATAGGTAGGGGACAGAGGAGGGGAGAGGAGAGGAGATGGGCTTATTTAATGTGGTTTGAAGCAAAAGAATAAGGGGAAATTAGATATATTAGGCTTTCATATTGAGCTGTCTTTTGAAAATAAATACATGCTACAGAGTTGCTATGAGAAGGTCACTGAGTTGAGAAATATGAGAAGTGCAGTTGTCTTAAATGTCCAATTCCTTCCACAACTGTGTGGTTAGCTCAGATGGAGAGGAGAGGATGAATATAGGCTCCTGATTTTGCCTGGTTATTTACATGATGATGTGGTGAAGAGATAGAGGAAGGGAGGGAGGGAGGGAGGGAGAGAGGAGGAAGGGTGAGAAAGGAGAGGGGGAGGGGTGAGGGAGGGGGTTAGGGAAGAGGATGAAGGGAGGGAGGGAGGGAGGGAGGGAGGGAGGGAGGGAGGGAGGGAGGGGGAGGGAGGGAGGGAGGGAGGAAGGAAGGGAGGGAGGGAGGGAGGGAGGGAGGGAGGGAGGGAGGGAGGGAGGGAGGGAGGGAGGGAGGGAGGGAGGGAGGGAGGGAGGTGTTCTTTTGATCAGTCTCTGTAAATGCTCTATCCAATGTCATGCACAGATTGGGAGATACAGCACAAGTGTAAAGATCCTGACCCAGTAAGGGAAGAGACAGTAAGACAGGAGATGCTGAGATATAGTAAGGGAGAAGGAGGAAGAGTGGAAGATATGTAGCGCCCTTTACTACATCTCAGTAATGGAGGACTTACCTTTCTCACACATCCTCTTGGTGAGAGAGCCTTCATCCTGGAAGTAGATGATCCTCTTCTGGACAATGCTGGCCCTGCAGAGAAAGAAGGAGGAGGGGAGGAGGTGAGAGGAGAAGAGGAAGTTTCAGGTTAAGAGAAAGGAGATAGAAAGGTTGGAAAGAGAAAGCAGATGAAAAGTGAAAGGATGAGGGTAAAGTATTGAAAGAGAGAGGGAATGAACAGAGGAGAAAAGACAAGAAAGGATGAGAGGAGTACAAGGCAGGAGATCAGGTGGAATTAGGGAGGAAAGAAGCCGGAGATGAGGGAGAAGGGAGAGAAAGAATAGAACAGAGTTGAATACTCATTTCAGCACAGGGAGTAACCGGGGAGCATTTGGAGTAATGTTGAACTCGGGTTGAGTGTCTGAAAGAATAAATCCTGGGGAGGAAGTGTTCTTGTGCATCCAGACAGGCCTCCCAACAGTTCTGAGATCAGCTACTAGAGCAGGTTCTGTGTCATTTATCAACATTTTTATCCAGACAGGATTCCAGACAGGTCTGAGATCAGCTAATAAAGCAGGACCGGTGTTATTCATCAACATTCTAATGTGTTTCCAGACAGGTCTGAGATCAGCTGCTAAAGCATACAGGAGAGCTGAATCTCAGGGACTCTCAGACTGGAGGGATTTGCTAGCAGAAAGTATTTATTAACATAAAGACGTGTATTTAGCAGGAGAGAGATGAGGTTGGAAATGAGATTGAAAACCTACAGAGAAAGAGGAAAAGGAGAGAAAAAAGTCTGAACGTAAGCTTCCGTTTTGAGAAACGATCAAGAGTGAGCAAGCACACACACTCAGGCAAGAGGAACTACAGCATGTCAGAGATAAGACTGAGTGACAGGCCAAAAATTATGTTTCCCAGAGCTAAAGTCCTGCTCCTGGTCCTGGCAGAGAGACTGTTCTGATAGAGCTGTCTGGGGGCAGAGCCACAGTGTGCTGGGTGGACACAGGTCTTAGTGGGGCCTTGACATGCAAATCAGACACAAACAAACCCATTCAAGGGCCAGAAGGGGGCCCGCATGCGGGCCAGAAACGATCGCAAGCAAATTACTTTCATGGCCCAACAGCTGTCACAAACAAACTCCATTCAGGTGCCGTACATTACATCAGACTTGGCTACCCACAACAGGCTGCAGGTTTCCATGGTGATAGTGGGCAGAGGGTAGCAGAAGGGTGTAGGTTCTAGGCTCTGGATTGTCTGGGTCCTGGGTCTAGTCCAGGTGGATCATGTCCAGCTGGACTGTTTATGGAGCAGGAGTCCAAGCTGAGCCAAGCCCACTGCTGTCACTGTCCTCTCCCACAGTCACAAAAATAAAAAGAGAGAGGGAGAGAGAGAGAGAGAGGGGAGAGAGAGAGAGAGAGAGAGAGAGAGAGAGAGAGAGAGAGAGAGAGAGAGAGAGAGAGGACATAGATGTAAAAGAGGAAAGGTAGAAAGACAGATAGATGTACTATATGCTCATCTCAGGAAGCTACGGTAGGAGAAAGGGCACAACTAAAGAGAAATACAAGACAAGGACAAATAAGACAAAATCATTAATTTCACCTTATCCTTGAAGGACACACTCCAGATGAGCTGCTTTGAAACAATGCATTATCTCTCAATTCTGATGGGATCCCAACCTATTCCCCAAGCAAACCTCCTACCACTAGAGCATCCCGAGTGGCACAGGGGTCTAAAGCACTGCATCGCAGTCCTAGAGGCGTCACTACAGACACGGGTTCGATCCCGGGCTGCTTTGAAGCCGGCCATGACCCGGAGACCCATGGGGCGGGGCACATTTTGCCCAGCGTCGTCCGGGTTAGGGGTGCGTTTGGCCGGCCGGGATGTCCTTGTCACTTAGTGCTCTAGCGACTCCTTGTGGCGTGCCGGGAGCATGCACGTTGACTTTGGTAGCCAGTTGTATGGTGTTTCCTCTGACACATTAGTGTCATCTCTTCAGTGGGTCATATGATTGAGTGTAGTCTGGCCCAGGAGTGGGAAGGTGAACGGAAAGGCTCTGGAGCAACGAACCGGTTGTCTTTGCTGTCTTCGTATCCAAGATAATTGTGTAGTTTAGAGTGTGTAGTTTTAGAGTGATTATCTTAATTTACCGAGGTTAGCTAGCCAGCTATTCGTCGTCCTTAACGTAACAGAACTTCCGCACTCAACAATCCGGTCGCATTTCGCTTCGCTCCACAGGTAGTATCACATTTTTCATTTCATTACAGTACAACGGCTTGATTTGTTTGATCGTAGCTAGCTACATAGCTAGCTACATAGCCGTCTTTGTATCAAAGATAATTGTGTAGTCTTGAGCGATTTCCTAGGTTAGCTAGCCAGCGATTGTCGTTCTTTTAACGCAACGTAACGTAAATCAACACTGCTAGCTAGCCAGCTAGCCCCGAATAGCAGCACAGTAGCACAGTAGAAACCATTACACTCAACGGAACGACTTGATTAGTGTAGTGTCAACAACGCAGACACTGCCAGCTAGCCTACATAGTCAACAACGCAGCCACTGCCAGCTAGCCTACTTCAGCAGTACTGTATAATTTGAATTATTTTAGTCAATAAGATTCCTGCTACGTAAGCTTAACTTTCTGAACATTCGAGACGTGTAGTCCACTTGTCATTCCAATCTCCTTTGCATTAGCGTAGCCTCTTCTGTAGCCTGTCAACTATGTGTCTGTCTATCCCTGTTCTCTCCTCTCTGCACAGACCATACAAACGCTCCACACCGCGTGGCCGCGGCCACTCTAATCTGGTGGTCCCAGCGCGCACGACCCACGTGGATTTCCAGGTCTCCGGTAGCCTCTGGAACTGCCGATCTGCGGCCAACAAGGCAGAGTTCATCTCAGCCTATGCCTCCCTCCAGTCCCTCGACTTCTTGGCACTGACGGAAACATGGATCACCACAGATAACACTGCTACTCCTACTGCTCTCTCTTCGTCCGCCCACGTGTTCTCGCACACCCCGAGAGCTTCTGGTCAGCGGGGTGGTGGCACCGGGATCCTCATCTCTCCCAAGTGGTCATTCTCTCTTTCTCCCCTTACCCATCTGTCTATCGCCTCCTTTGAATTCCATGCTGTCACAGTTACCAGCCCTTTCAAGCTTAACATCCTTATCATTTATCGCCCTCCAGGTTCCCTCGGAGAGTTCATCAATGAGCTTGATGCCTTGATAAGCTCCTTTCCTGAGGACGGCTCACCTCTCACAGTTCTGGGCGACTTTAACCTCCCCACGTCTACCTTTGACTCATTCCTCTCTGCCTCCTTCTTTCCACTCCTCTCCTCTTTTGACCTCACCCTCTCACCTTCCCCCTCTACTCACAAGGCAGGCAATACGCTCGACCTCATCTTTACTAGATGCTGTTCTTCCACTAACCTCACTGCAACTCCCCTCCATGTCTCCGACCACTACCTTGTATCCTTTTCCCTCTTGCTCTCATCCAACACTTCCCACACTGCCCCTACTCGGATGGTATTGCGCCGTCCCAATCTTCGCTCTCTCTCCCCCGCTACTCTCTCCTCTTCCATCCTATCATCTCTTCCCTCTGCTCAAACCTTCTCCAACCTATCTCCTGATTCTGCCTCCTCAACCCTCCTCTCCTCCCTTTCTGCATCCTTTGACTCTCATGTCCCCTATCCTCCAGGCCGGCTCGGTCCTCCCCTCCCGCTCCTTGGCTCAACGACTCATTGCGAGCTCACAGAACAGGGCTCCGGGCAGCCGAGCGGAAATGGAGGAAAACTCGACTCCCTGCGGACCTGACATCCTTTCACTCCCTCCTCTCTACATTTTCCTCTTCTCTCTCTGCTGCTAAAGCCACTTTCTACCACTCTAAATTCCAAGCATCTGCCTCTAACCCTAGGAAGCTCTTTGCAACCTTCTCCTCCCTCCTGAATCCTCCTCCCCCCCCCTCCTCCCTCTCTGCAGATGACTTCGTCAACCATTTTGAAAAGAAGGTCGACGACATCCGATCCTCGTTTGCTAAGTCAAACGACACCGCTGGTTCTGCTCACACTGCCCTACCCTGTGCTCTGACCTCTTTCTCCCCCTCTCTCCAGATGAAATCTCGCGTCTTGTGACGGCCGGCCGCCCAACAACCTGCCCGCTTGACCCTATCCCCTCCTCTCTTCTCCAGACCATTTCCGGAGACCTTCTCCCTTACCTCACCTCGCTCATCAACTCATCCCTGACCGCTGGCTACGTCCCTTCCGTCTTCAAGAGAGCGAGAGTTGCACCCCTTCTGAAAAAACCTACACTCGATCCCTCCGATGTCAACAACTACAGACCAGTATCCCTTCTTTCTTTTCTCTCCAAAACTCTTGAACGTGCCGTCCTTGGCCAGCTCTCCCGCTATCTCTCTCAGAATGACCTTCTTGATCCAAATCAGTCAGGTTTCAAGACTAGTCATTCAACTGAGACTGCTCTTCTCTGTATCACGGAGGCGCTCCGCACTGCTAAAGCTAACTGACAGATCGGATGACGGATCACCACCTCAAGCTGAACCTCGGCAAGACGGAGCTGCTCTTCCTCCCGGGGAAGGACTGCCCGTTCCATGATCTCGCCATCACGGTTGACAACTCCATTGTGTCCTCCTCCCAGAGCGCTAAGAACCTTGGCGTGATTCTGGACAACACCCTGTCGTTCTCAACTAACATCAAGGCGGTGGCCCGTTCCTGTAGGTTCATGCTCTACAACATCCGCAGAGTACGACCCTGCCTCACACAGGAAGCGGCGCAGGTCCTAATCCAGGCACTCGTCATCTCCCGTCTGGATTACTGCAACTCGCTGTTGGCTGGGCTCCCTGCCTGTGCCATTAAACCCCTACAACTCATCCAGAACGCCGCAGCCCGTCTGGTGTTCAACCTTCCCAAGTTCTCTCACGTCACCCCGCTCCTCAGCTCTCTCCACTGGCTTCCAGTTGAAGCTCGCATCCGCTACAAGACCATGGTGCTTGCCTACGGAGCTGTGAGGGGAACGGCACCTCAGTACCTCCAGGCTCTGATCAGGCCCTACACCCAAACAAGGGCACTGCGTTCATCCACCTCTGGCCTGCTCGCCTCCCTACCACTGAGGAAGTACAGTTCCCGCTCAGCCCAGTCAAAACTGTTCGCTGCTCTGGCCCCCCAATGGTGGAACAAACTCCCTCACGACGCCAGGACAGCGGAGTCAATCACCACCTTCCGGAGACACCTGAAACCCCACCTCTTTAAGGACTACCTAGGATAGGATAAAGTAATCCCTCTCAACCCCCCTTAAAAGATTTAGATGCACTACTGTTCCACTGGATGTCATAAGGTGAATGCACCAATTTGTAAGTCGCTCTGGATAAGAGCGTCTGCTAAATGACTTAAATGTAAATGTTATGAACCGCCCTTGCTGTCTCTGCCTGGCCAGTTCCCCTCTTTCCACTGGGATTCTCTGCCTCTAACCCTATTACAGGGGCTGAGTCACTGGCTTACTGGGACTCTCTCATGCCGTCCCTGGAGGGGGTGCGTCACCTGAGTGGGTTGATTCACTGTTGTGGCCATCCTGTCTGGGTTGGCGCCCCCCTTGGGTTGTGCCGTGGCGGAGATCTTTGTGGGCTATACTCAGCCTTGTCTCAGGATGGTAAGTTGGTGGTTGAAGATATCCCTCTAGTGGTGTGGGGGCTGTGCTTTGGCAAAGTGGGTGGGGTTATATCCTTCCTGTTTGGCCCTGTCCGGGGTGTCTCGGATGGGGCCACAGTGTCTCCTGACCCCTCCTGTCTCAGCCTCCAGTATTTATGCTGCAGTAGTTTATGTGTCGGGGGGCTGGGGTCAGTTTGTTATATCTGGAGTACTTATCCTGTCCTATTCGGTGTCCTGTGTGAATCTAAGTGTGCGTTCTCTAATTCTCTCCTTCTCTCTTTCTTTCTCTCTCTCGGAGGACCTGAGCCCTAGGACCATGCCCCAGGACTACCTGACATGATGACTCCTTGCTGTCCCCAGTCCACCTGGCCATGCTGCTGTTCCAGTTTCAACTTCCACCTGACTGTGCTGCTGCTCCAGTTTCAACTGTTCTGCCTTATTATTATTCGACCATGCTGGTCATTTATGAACATTTGAACATCTTGGCCATGTTCTGTTATAATCTCCACCCGGCACAGCCAGAAGAGGACTGGCCACCCCACATAGCCTGGTTCCTCTCTAGGTTTCTTCCTAGGTTTTGTCCTTTCTAGGGAGTTTTTCCTAGCCACCGTGCTTCTACACCTGCATTGCTTGCTGTTTGGGGTTTTAGGCTGGGTTTCTGTACAGCACTTTGAGATATCAGCTGATGTACGAAGGGCTATATAAATAAATTTGATTTGATTTGATTTGGCTGGCTTACAGGTTAAAAGCGAGCATTGTGTTAAGAAGCAGTGCGGCTTGGCATGGCTGTGTTTCGGAGGACGCATGGCTCTCGACCCTTGCCTCTCCTGATTCCGTATGGCAGTTGCAGCGATGGGACAAGACTGTAACTACCAATTAGATGTCACATTTTTTTAAAATGATAAATAAACCTACCACTCTCCTGTCTGTTTCTCCTGCCTCTCTCCAGAGCAGGCTGTCAGGGGGATTATGTTTGAGGAGGTTGTGTCAGGCAGGCCGGACAGAGAAGGGACAATATCTCTACAATGACGGAGTGACAGCTATATGCCCCTATTAACATAACTCAACACTCTCTTCATCTCTCTTTTTCTCATCCTCTCTCTTGCTTTGTTTTTTTTAGCAATTTTTACTCTCCAAGGCACACAGCAAGACAGAGACAGAGAGGAAAGAGAAGAGAGAGAGAGAGAGAGAGAGAGAGAGAGAGGAGAGAGGGAGAGGGAGAGAGGGAGAGAGAGAGAGAGAGAGAGAGAGAGAGGAATAAGAAGAGAAGAAAATAAAGCATAAACACAACAGATCCCATCCATAAACAAGGTATGTGTTTGGAAGGGGATAGTAGCAGGACATGAAGAAACCTGTCTGAGTGGTGTACCTAGAAGTACAGAGGTGATAGGGGTACCCCACCCCAGGCGCTCCTAAACACACCGCCAGCATATCTCTAATTGTTCACACTTTAATTCAATCTCACCCCAATTTCAGATATCTCTCCCTGAGTGAGCCGCTCACAAACTGCCTCACTAGCTGCCCACTTTCTGGGGCCGGCCAGGCAATCAGGCACAGTAATGCTTATTTAACATCCAATTTAAATTCTATCAATGAGACGCTATTAAAGCCAGACTCACTTTCCTGGCTCCAAGCCGCCGATGGTTATCGCCTCAAAAGCGCTCTGGTGTTAGGGTGGGTAGGAGGGTGTGTGTGTGTGTGCATGTGTGTGCGTATGTGTGGCCAGGTGAGAGAGGGATAAATAAACATAGCTATTTGTTTACAGTTTGTTCCTTTGGGAAGGCACATACTGTACCAGTTTCATTGAACCATTCCTACTCATCTCACATGTAATAACTGCAGAGTTAGACTGCCATTCTCTCTGGGAAGGCTTTTTAATCTACCTGTTCATGTTATTATATTCCTGGAGATTTCAACTAGGTTTTGACACTATCATGTTCTGACTGTCAAAACTGTACTACACTTTATGTCATGTGAACCTGAAAAAAAGAATGACTTTTTCTGTGTAAATTAACAAAAATATAAAGATTCTACAGGGAGTGTGGTCCAGAAATCAGACAAATGTCTGTTCCTTTTTGACCCCCATAATCATGGTGAGCCAGATCAAACCACCACACTCACTGTTTCCAGCCTCCAGGAGACAGCAGCTACGCCTCAATTACAGCTAACCATCAGGGAGGAGAGGCCGTCATACCACAGCCTCTCTAGCCACAGCACTAGAGGAGCTCTCAAAAACTCTGACGATGCTCTGAACTGATCACTTTCCACACAGACACACTGAGCGATGATGACACTATACACAGTAATACACACAGTACACAACTACACATGTTGTATTACATTGTATTACACACACTCATACAAACGCACATGCACACGTACACGTAAACACACACAAACACACACACAGGCACCAGACACATGCACAGTCTGTTATTCCATAATAGTTATTGCCAGAGGTGTCTGAGCTAACCAGGTTATTTTACAGGAAGGCAGACAGGCAGGCTTAGAGCGTTGAAATTAAAAACAAACATTCTTCTGCTCGTATCAATAATGATGGAACAAATACAATTGTAGCTGGGGTAAGGTGGGCAGACCCTCCCCCAAACTGGCAGCGCCTGTCACATCCATTGTTTATGGGGTTGTCATGGTAATAGAAGAGGGGGAATATATCTAATGGGGAGAGCCCCATTTTCTTTCTCTGGTGATAATATCTCTGGGGAGATACCTCCCACTGGACTGTGATTTATGGCCAGCTAGTTCAGGCTAGGTTGGTTGTTTTGTGCAGCTCCCCATTACCCCGTGCAGTGTAACATTAAATCGCCTGTTGGCATGAACCGTATTTCCCTGTCCGTCCATTAGTTATTTAAGCTAGTAAAGTCACTAGATTGGGAAACCCGTAAACGCCACACTGTGTGTGTGTGTGTGTGTGTGTGTGTGTGTGTGTGTGTGTCTGTCTGTCTGTCTGTCTGTCTGTCTGTCTGTCTGTCTGTGTATGTCAGCAGTATACAACAGCTTCTCAATAATAATCTGTCAGTATGATGTTCAGGGGTGCACCTAGCCCACTTCAATGACAAAACTTTAATAAGAGTGATCACCCAGTAATTCAACTTCCCAGTTTCATAAAAACACTTCCTTTTCAACTATGGACTTCTCCTCGCCTGGTGTCATCACTCTACAGTGAAAAACAAGCTTCCCCACTGGACGTACCTTCGTATCACATCCCCACTCCATAACGTCCACAAGTGACTATATCTCACTCTCTCCTCATCTCACATGCTGCCTCTCTCTTTCCATTCTGTCCATTCATCTCTTCTATACTGATCACTCTTCCTCTTGTATTGTCTCTCTCCCTCTTTCTCTACCTCTGTCCCCCACTCTCTGTCCCACCTCCTTTCTCGCAATAGATATAAGATAGCTGAGAGGTAAAGTAGGGGAAGATGCCTGCCTGTCTGATTAGTGTGCTGTGGGAACAACACAACTACACCCTGGTTGAGAAAGGCAGAAAGAGTGAAGAGGAAAAGAAGAGAGGGGGGAAGGAATGAAAAGGGTGTGTAGTAGAGAGAGAATCCGCCAGGAGAGAGAAGAGGGTGTGTAGTAGAGAGAGAATCCGCCAGGAGAGAGAAGAGTGAGAGTAGTAGAGAGAGAAACCGCCAGGAGAGAGAAGAGTGAGTGAGAATAGAGAGAGAAACCGCCAGGAGAGAGAAGAGTGAGTGAGAGTAGAGAGAGAATCCACCAGGAGAGAGAAGAGTGAGAGTAGTAGAGAGAGAAACCGCCAGGAGAGAGAAGAGTGAGTGAGAGTAGAGAGAGAAACCGCCAGGAGAGAGAAGAGTGAGTGAGAGTAGAGAGAGAATCCACCAGGAGAGAGAAGAGTGGGAGTAGTAGAGAGAGAAACCGCCAGGAGAGAGAAGAGTGAGTGAGAGTAGAGAGAGAAACCGCCAGGAGAGAGAAGAGTGAGTGAGAGTAGAGAGAGAAACTGACAGGAGAGAGAAGAGTGAGTGAGTGTAGAGAGAGAAACCGCCAGGAGAGAGAAGAGTGAGTGAGAGTAGAGAGAGGAACCGACAGGAGAGAGAAGAGTGAGTGAGAGTAGAGAGAGAATCCGCCAGGAGAGAGAAGAGTGAATGAGAGTAGAGAGAGAATCCGCCAGGAGAGAGAAGAGTGAATGAGAGTAGAGAGAGAAACTGACAGGAGAGAGAAGAGTGAGTGAGTGTAGAGAGAGAAACCGCCAGGAGAGAGAAGAGTGGGAGTAGTAGAGAGAGAAACCGCCAGGAGAGAGAAGAGTGAGTGAGAGTAGAGAGAGAAACCGCCAGGAGAGAGAAGAGTGAGTGAGAGTAGAGAGAGAATCCGCCAGGAGAAGAGTGAGAGTAAAGAGAGAATCCGCCAGGAGAGAGAAGACTGAGTGAGAGTAGAGAGAGGAACCGACAGGAGAGAGAAGAGTGAGTGAGAGTAGAGAGAGAAACCGTCAGGAGAGAGAAGAGTGAGTGAGAGTAGAGAGAGAATCCGCCAGGAGAGAGAAGAGTGAATGAGAGTAGAGAGAGAAACTGACAGGAGAGAGAAGAGAGAGTGAGAGTAGAGAGAGAATCCGCCAGGAGAAGAGTGAGAGTAAAGAGAGAATCCGCCAGGAGAGAGAAGAGTGAGTGAGAGTAGAGAGAGGAACCGACAGGAGAGAGAAGAGTGAGTGAGAGTAGAGAGAGAAACCGTCAGGAGAGAGAAGAGTGAGTGAGAGTAGAGAGAGAAACCGACAGGACAGAGAAGAGTGAGTGAGAGTAGAGAGAGAATCCGCCAGGAGAGAGAAGAGTGAGTGAGAGTAGAGAGAGAGAACAGGGCTCCGGGCAGCCGAGGAGGAAATGGAGGAAAACTCGAGAATCCCTGCGGAGAAGAGCTGAAAGTGACCACTCTAAATTCCAAGCATCTGCCTCTAGAGGAAGCTCTTTGCAACCTTCTCCTCCCTCCTGAATCCTCCTCCCCCTCCCCTCCTCCTCTCTGCAGATGAGAACCATTTTGAAAAGAAGGTCGAACATCCGATCCTCGTTTGCTAAGTCAAACGAGAGAACTGCCCTACCCTGTGCTCTGAGAGATGAAATCTCGTGAACGGCCGGCCGCCCTACAACCTGCCCGCTTGACCCTATCCCCTCCTCTCTTCTCCAGACCATTTCCGGAGACCTCCTCCCTTACCTCACCGCTCATCAACTCATCCCTGACCGCTGGCTAGTCCCTTCCGAAGAAGCGAGAGTGACCCCTTCTGAAAAAACCTACACTCGATCCCTCCGAGTCAACAACTACAGACCAGTATCCCTTCTTTCTTTCTCTCTCCAAAACTCTTGAACGTGCCGCCTTGGCCAGGAGAATCTCTCTCAGAATGACCTTCTTGATCCAAATCAGTCAGGTTTCAAGACTAGTCATTCAACTGAGACTGCTCTTCTCTGTAGAGGAGGCGCTCCGCACTGCTAAAGCTAACTCTCTCCTCTGCTCTCATCCTTCTAGACCTATCGGCTGCCTTGATGACTGTGAACCATCAGATCCTCCTCTCCACCCTCTCCGAGTTGGGCATCTCCGGCCCCACGCTGGATTGAGAGAGACCTGACAGGTCGAGACCAGGTGGCGTGGAGAATCCGTCTCCACACCACGTGACTGGTGTCCCCCAGGGCTCTGAAGGCCCTCTCCTATTCTCGCTAGACACCAAGTCACTTGGCTCTGTCATAACCTCACATGGTCTCTCCTAGCTATGCAGACGAGATGACCAGGTGGCGAATCGATCTCTGATGTCTGGCAGACATATCCGTGAATGGATGAGAGATCACCACCTCAAGCTGAACCTCGAAGACGGAGCTGAAACCTCCCGGGAAGGACTGCCCGCTCCATGATCTCGCCATCACGGTTGACAACTCCATTGTGTCCTCCTCCCAGAGAAGAACCTTGGCGTGATCCTGGAGACCCTGAGAACATCAAGTGAGTTCCTGTAGGTTCATGAGAACATCCGCAGAGAGAGAGAAGAAGCCGCGAGGTCCTAATCCAGGCACTTGTCATCTCCCGTCTGGATTACTGCAACTCGCTGTTGGCTGGGCTCCCTGCCTGTGCCATTAAACCCCTACAACTCATCCAGAACGCCGCAGAAGTCTGGTGTTCAGTTCCCAGAGAGACCCCGCTCCTCCGCTCCCTCCACTGGCTTCCAGTTGAAGTCGCCAAGACCATGGTGCTTGAGGAGAAGGGGAGGCACCTGAGTACCTCCAGGCTCTGATCAGGCCCTACACCCAAACAAGGGCACTGCGTTCATCCACCTCTGGCCTGCCGCCTCCCTAGAGAAGTTCCCCGTCAGCCCAGAAAACTGTTCGCTGAGGCCCCCAATGGTGGAACAAACTCCCTCACGACAGGAGAGGAGTCAATCACCACCTTCCGAGACACCTGAAACCCCACCTCTTTAAGGAATACCTAGGATAGATAAAGAATCCCTCTCACCCCCTCCCCTGAAAAGATTTAGATGCACTACTGTTCCACTGGAGGTCATAGGTGAATGCACCAATTTGTACGCTCTGGATAAGAGCGTCTGAAATGACTTAAATGTAAAATGTAGAGAGAAACCGACAGGAGAGAGAAGAGTGAGTGAGAGTAGAGAGAGAATCCGCCAGGAGAGAGAAGAGTGAATGAGAGTAGAGAGAGAATCCTCCAGGAGAGAGAAGAGTGAATGAGAGTAGAGAGAGAAACTGACAGGAGAGAGAAGAGTGAGTGAGTGTAGAGAGAGAATCCGCCAGGAGAAGGAGAGAAGAGAGAATCCGCCAGGAGAGAGAAGAGTGAGTGAGTAGAGAGAGAGGAAAACCGACAGGAGAGAGAAGAGTGAGTGAGAGTAGAGAGAGAAACCGCCAGGAGAAGAGAAGAGAGAGTGAGAGTAGAGAGAGAATCCGCCAGGAGAGAAGAGTGAGAGAAGAGAGAATCCGCCAGGAGAGAAGAGGAGTGAGAGTAGAGAGAGAACTAGTGAGAGAGAGAAGAGAAACTCCAGGTGAGAGAGAGAAGAGTGAGTGAGAGTAGAGAGAGAAAAACCGACAGGAGAGAGAAGAGTGAGTGAGAGTAGAGAGAATCCGCCAGGAGAGAGAGTGAGAGAGTGAGAGAGAGAAACCGACAGGAGAGAGAAGAGTGAGTGAGAGTAGAGAGAGAAACCGCCAGGAGAGAGAAGAGTGAGTGAGAGTAGAGAGAGAAACCGCCAGGAGAGAGAGGAGAGAGAGAGAGTGAGGAGAGAGAGTGAGAGAGAGAAAGAACCGCCAGGAGAGAGAAGAGTGAGTGAGAGTAGAGAGAGAAACCGCCAGGAGAGAGAAGAGTGAATGAGAGTAGAGAGAGAAACCGACAGGAGAGAGAAGAGTGAGTGAGAGTGAGAGAGAATCCGCCAGAGAAGAGTGAGAGTAAAGAGAGAATCCGCAGGAGAGAGAAGAGTGAGTGAGAGTAGAGAGAGAACCGAGAAGGAGAGAGAAGTGAGTGAGAGAGAGAGAGAAACCGCCAGAGAGAGAACCGTGAGTGAGAGTAGAGAGAGAAACCGACAGGACAGAGAAGAGTGAGTGATAGTAGAGAGAGAATCCGCCAGGAGAGAGAAGAGTGAGTGAGAGTAGAGAGAGAGAGAAACCGACAGGAGAGAGAAGAGTGAGTGAGAGTAGAGAGAGAATCCGCCAGGAGAGAGAAGAGTGAATGAGAGTAGAGAGAGAATCCTCCAGGAGAGAGAAGAGTGAATGAGAGTAGAGAGAGAAACTGACAGGAGAGAGAAGAGTGAGTGAGTGTAGAGAGAGAATCCGCCAGGAGAAGAGTGAGAGTAAAGAGAGAATCCGCCAGGAGAGAGAAGAGTGAGTGAGAGTAGAGAGAGGAACCGACAGGAGAGAGAAGAGTGAGTGAGAGTAGAGAGAGAAACCGTCAGGAGAGAGAAGAGTGAGTGATAGTAGAGAGAGAATCCGAGGAGAGAGAAGAGTGAGAGTAGAGAGAGAATCCGCCAGAGAGAGAAGAGTGAGTGAGAGTAGAGAGAGAAACCGCCAGGAGAGAGAAGATTGAGTGAGAGTAGAGAGAGAAACCGCCAGGAGAGAGAAGAGTGAGTGAGAGTAGAGAGAGAACCCGCCAGGAGAGAGAAGAGTGAGAGTAGAGAGAGAAACCGACAGGAGAGAGAAGAGTGAGTGATAGTAGAGAGAGAAACTGACAGGAGAGAGACGAGTGAGTTAGAGTAGAGAGAGAAACCGAGAGGAGAGAGAAGAGTGAGTGATAGTAGAGAGAGAAACCGACAGGAGAGAGACGAGTGAGTGATAGTAGAGAGAGAAACCGACAGGAGAGAGAAGAGTGAGTGATAGTAGAGAGAGAAACCGACAGGAGAGAGACGAGTGAGTGAGAGTAGAGAGAGAAGCCGCCAGGACAGAGAAGAGTGAGTGAGAGTAGAGAGAGAAACCGACAGGAGAGAGAAGAGTGAGTGATAGTAGAGAGAGAATCCGCCAGGAGAGAGAAGAGTGAGTGAGAGTAGAGAGAGAGAGAAACCGTCAAGAGAGAGAAGAGTGAGTGAGAGTAGAGAGAGAAACCGACAGGAGAGAGAAGAGTGAGTGAGAGTAGAGAGAGAGAGAATCCGCCAGGACAGAGAAGAGTGAGTGAGGGTAGAGAGAGAAACCGACAGGAGAGAGAAGAGTGAGTGAGAGTAGAGAGAGAATCCGCCAGGAGAGAGAAGAGTGAATGAGAGTAGAGAGAGAATCCGCCAGGAGAGAGAAGGAAGAGTGAGTGATAGTAGAGAGACAATCCGCCAGGAGAAGAGTGAGAGTGAATGTAGTAGAGAGAGAAACCGCCAGGAGAGAGAAGAGTGAGTGACAGTAGAGAGAGGAACCGACAGGAGAGAGAAGAGTGAGTGAGAGTAGAGAGAGAAACCGACAGGAGAGAGAAGAGTGAGTGAGAGTAGAGAGAGAATCCGCCAGGAGAGAGAAGAGTGAGTGAGAGTAGAGAGAGAAACCGACAGGAGAGAGAAGAGTGAGTGAGAGTAGAGAGAGAGAGAATCCGCCAGGACAGAGAAGAGTGAGTGAGAGTAGAGAGAGAAACCGACAGGAGAGAGAAGAGTGAGTGAGAGTAGAGAGAGAATCCGCCAGGAGAGAGAAGAGTGAATGAGAGTAGAGAGAGAATCCGCCAGGAGAGAGAAGGAAGAGTGAGTGATAGTAGAGAGACAATCCGCCAGGAGAAGAGTGAGAGTGAATGTAGTAGAGAGAGAAACCGAGGAGAGAGAAGAGTGAGTGACAGTAGAGAGAGAGAATCCGACAGAGAGAGAAGAGTGAGTGAGAGTAGAGAGAGAAACCGACAGGAGAGAGAAGAGTGAGTGAGAGTAGAGAGAGAGAAATCCGTGAGTGAGAGAGAGAGAGAAACCGACAGGAGAGAGAAGAGTGAGTGAGAGTAAAGAGAGAAACCGACAGGAGAGAGAAGAGTGAGTGATAGTAGAGAGAGAATCGGCCAGGAGAGAGAAGAGTGAGTGATAGTAGCGAGAGAAACCGACAGGAGAGAGAAGAGTGAGTGAGAGTAGAGAGACAATCCCCAGGAGAAGAGTGAGAGTAAAGAGAGAGACCGCCAGGAGAGAGAAGAGTGAGTGAGAGTAGAGAGAGGAACCGACAGGAGAGAGAAGAGTGAGTGAGAGTAGAGAGAGAAACCGTCAGGAGAGAGAAGAGTGAGTGAGAGTAGAGAGAGAATCCGCCAGGAGAGAGAAGAGTGAATGAGAGTAGAGAGAGGAACCGACAGGAGAGAGAAGAGTGAGTGAGAGTAGAGAGAGAAACCGACAGGAGAGAGAAGAGTGAGTGAGTAGTAGAGAGAGAATCCGCCAGGAGAAGAGAAGAGAGTAAAGAGAGAATCCGCCAGGAGAGAAAGAGTGAGTGAGAGTAGAGAGAGGAACCGACAGGAGAGAGAAGAGTGAGTGAGAGTAGAGAGAGAAACCGCCAGGAGAGAGAAGAGTGAGTGAGAGTAGAGAGAGAATCCGCCAGGAGAGAGAAGAGTGAGAGTAGAGAGAGA
This sequence comes from Oncorhynchus nerka, assembly GCF_034236695.1. Taxonomy (NCBI): domain Eukaryota; kingdom Metazoa; phylum Chordata; class Actinopteri; order Salmoniformes; family Salmonidae; genus Oncorhynchus; species Oncorhynchus nerka. The sequence goes on from NC_088422.1 coordinate 74,556,321, forward strand.
AACCGCCAGGAGAGAGAAGAGTGAGTGAGAGTAGAGAGAGAAACCGACAGGAGAGAGAAGAGTGAGTGAGAGTAGAGAGAGAAACCGTCAGGAGAGAGAAGAGTGAGTGAGAGTAGAGAGAGAATCCGCCAGGAGAGAGAAGAGTGAATGAGAGTAGAGAGAGTGAGAGAGAAGAGTAATGAGAGAGAGAGAAACTGACAGGAGAGAGAAGAGTGAGTGAGTGTAGAGAGAGAAACCGCCAGGAGAGAGAAGAGTGAGTGAGTAGTAGAGAGAGAAACCGCCAGGAGAGAGAAGAGTGAGTGAGAGTAGAGAGAGAAACCGCCAGGAGAGAGAAGAGTGAGTGAGAGTAGAGAGAGAATCCGCCAGGAGAAGAGTGAGAGTAAAGAGAGAATCCGAGGAGAGAGAAGACTGAGTAGAGAGAGAGAAACCGACAGGAGAGAGAAGAGTGAGTGAGAGTAGAGAGAGAAAACCGTCAGGAGAGAGAAGAGTGAGTGAGAGTAGAGAGAGAATCCGCCAGGAGAGAGAAGAGTGAATGAGAGTAGAGAGAGGAACCGACAGGAGAGAGAAGAGTGAGTAAGAGTAGAGAGAGAAACCGACAGGAGAGAGAAGAGTGAGTGATAGTAGAGAGAGAAACTGACAGGAGAGAGAAGAGAGAGTGAGAGTAGAGAGAGAAACCGTCAGGAGAAGAGTGAGAGTGAGAGAATGAGGAGAGAGAAGAGCAGAGAGAGAAGGAACCGACAGGAGAGAGAAGAGTGAGTGAGAGTAGAGAGAGAAACCGTCAGGAGAGAGAACAGTGAGTGAGAGTAGAGAGAGAAACCGACAGGACAGAGAAGAGTGAGTGATAGTAGAGAGAGAATCCGCCAGGAGAGAGAAGAGTGAGTGAGAGTAGAGAGAGAGAGAAACCGACAGGAGAGAGAAGAGTGAGTGAGAGTAGAGAGAGAATCCGCCAGGAGAGAGAAGAGTGAATGAGAGTAGAGAGAGAATCCTCCAGGAGAGAGAAGAGTGAATGAGAGTAGAGAGAGAAACTGACAGGAGAGAGAAGAGTGAGTGAGTGTAGAGAGAGAATCCGCCAGGAGAAGAGTGAGAGTAAAGAGAGAATCCGCCAGGAGAGAGAAGAGTGAGTGAGAGTAGAGAGAGGAACCGACAGGAGAGAGAAGAGTGAGTGAGAGTAGAGAGAGAAACCGTCAGGAGAGAGAAGAGTGAGTGATAGTAGAGAGAGAATCCGCTAGGAGAGAGAAGAGTGAGAGTAGAGAGAGAATCCGCCAGGAGAGAGAAGAGTGAGTGAGAGTAGAGAGAGAAACCGCCAGGAGAGAGAAGAGTGAGTGAGAGTAGAGAGAGAAACCGCCAGGAGAGAGAAGAGTGAGTGAGAGTAGAGAGAGAACCCGCCAGGAGAGAGAAGAGTGAGAGTAGAGAGAGAAACCGACAGGAGAGAGAAGAGTGAGTGATAGTAGAGAGAGAAACTGACAGGAGAGAGACGAGTGAGTTAGAGTAGAGAGAGAAACCGCCAGGAGAGAGAAGAGTGAGTGAGAGTAGAGAGAGAATCCGCCAGGAGAGAGAAGAGTGAATGATAGTAGAGAGAGAAACCGAGGAGAGAGAAGAGTGAGTGATAGTAGAGAGAGAAACCGACAGGAGAGAGACGAGTGAGTGAGTGTAGAGAGAGAAACCGCCAGGACAGAGAAGAGTGAGTGAGAGTAGAGAGAGAAACCGACAGGAGAGAGAAGAGTGAGTGAGAGTAGAGAGAGAAACCGCCAGGAGAGAGAAGAGTGAGTGAGAGTAGAGAGAGAGAAAACGCCAGAGAGAGAAGAGTGAGTGAGAGAGAGAGAAACCGACAGGAGAGAGAAGAGTGAGTGAGAGTAGAGAGAGAGAGAATCCGCCAGGACAGAGAAGAGTGAGTGAGAGAGAGAGAGAAACCGACAGGAGAGAGAAGAGTGAGTGAGAGTAGAGAGAGAATCCGCCAGGAGAGAGAAGAGTGAATGAGAGTAGAGAGAGAATCCGCCAGGAGAGAAGGAAGAGTGAGTGATAGTAGAGAGAGAGGAGAAGAGTGAGAGTGAATGTAGTAGAGAGAGAAACCGCCAGGAGAGAGAAGAGTGAGTGACAGTAGAGAGAGAAACCGACAGGAGAGAGAAGAGAGAGTGAGAGTAGAGAGAGAAACCGACAGGAGAGAGAAGAGTGAGTGAGAGTAAAGAGAGAATCCGCCAGGACAGAGAAGAGTGAGTGAGAGAGAGAGGAACCGACAGGAGAGAGAAGAGTGAGTGAGAGTAAAGAGAGAAACCGTCAGGAGAGAGAAGAGTGAGTGAGAGTAGAGAGAGAAACCGACAGGACAGAGAAGAGTGAGTGATAGTAGAGAGAGAAACCGACAGGAGAGAGAAGAGTGAGTGAGAGTAGAGAGAGAGGAGAAGAGTGAGAGTAAGAGAGAGACCGACAGGAGAGAGAAGAGTGAGTGAGAGTAGAGAGAGAACCGACAGGAGAGAGAAGAGTGAATGAGAGTAGAGAGAGAAACCTCCAGGAGAGAGAAGAGTGAGTGAGAGTAGAGAGAGAAACCGACAGGAGAGAGAAGAGTGAGTGAGAGTAGAGAGAGAAACCGACAGGAGAGAGAAGAGTGAGTGAGAGTAGAGAGAGAAACCGCCAGGAGAGAGAAGAGTGAGTGAGAGTAGAGAGAGAAACCGACAGGAGAGAGAAGAGTGAGTGAGGGTAGAGAGAGAAACCGTCAGGAGAGAGAAGAGTGAGTGAGAGTAGAGAGAGAATCCTCCAGGAGAGACAAGAGTGAGAGAGAGAGAGAAACCGACAGGAGAGAGAAGAGTGAGTGAGAGTAGAGAGAGAAACCGACAGGAGAGAGAAGAGTGAGTGAGAGTAGAGAGAGAAACCGCCAGGAGAGAGAAGAGTGAGTGATAGTAGAAGAGAAACCGAGGAGAGAGAAGTGAGTGAGAGTAGAGAGAGAAACCGACAGGAGAGAGAAGAGTGAGTGAGAGTAGAGAGAGAAACCGACAGGAGAGAGAAGAGTGAGTGATAGTAGAAAGAGAAACCGTCAGGAGAGAGAAGAGTGAGTGATAGTAGAAAGAGAAACCGTCAGGAGAGAGAAGAGTGAGTGAGAGTAGAGAGAGAAACCGACAGGAGAGAGAAGAGTGAGTGATAGTAGAGAGAGAAACCGACAGGAGAGAGAAGAGTGAGTGAGAGTAGTAGAGAGAGAAACCGACAGGAGAGAGAAGAGTGAGTGAGAGTAGAGAGAGAAACCGACAGGAGAGAGAAGAGTGAGTGAGAGTAGAGAGAGAAACCGACAGGAGAGAGAGAGTGAGTGAGGTAGAGAGAGAAACCGACAGGAGAGAGAGAGTGAGTGAGAGAGAGAGAGAAACCGACAGGAGAGAGAAGAGTGAGTGAGAGTAGAGAGAGAGAACCGACAGGAGAGAGAAGAGTGAGTGAGAGTAGAGAGAGAAACCGACAGGAGAGAGAAGAGTGAGTGAGAGTAGAGAGAGAAACCGACAGGAGAGAGAAAGAGTGAGTGAGAGTAGAGAGAGAGAAACCGCCAGGAGAGAGAAGAGTGAGTGAGAGTAGAGAGAGAAACCGACAGAGAAAGAGTGAATGAGAGTAGAGAGAGAAACCGACAGGAGAGAGAAGAGAGTGAGTGATAGTAGAGAGAGAAATCCGACAGGAGAGAGAAGAGTGAGTGAGAGTAGAGAGAGAAACCGCCAGAGAGAGAAGAGACCGAGTGAGAGAGAAGAGTGAGTGAGAGAGAGAGAAACCGACAGGAGAGAGAAGAGTGAGTGAGAGTAGAGAGAGAAACCGACAGGAGAGAGAAGAGTGAGAGAGAGAGAGAGAATCCGCCAGGAGAGAGAAGAGTGAATGAGAGTAGAGAGAGAACCGACAGGAGAGAGAAGAGTGAGTGAGAGTAGAGAGAGAAACCGACAGGAGAGAGAAGAGTGAGTGATAGTAGAGAGAGGAACCGACAGGAGAGAGAAGAGTGAGTGAGGGTAGAGAGAGAAACCGTCAGGAGAGAGAAGAGTGAGTGAGAGTAGAGAGAGAATCCTCCAGGAGAGACAAGAGTGAATGAGAGTAGAGAGCGAAACCGACAGGAGAGAGAAGAGTGAGTGAGAGTAGAGAGAGAAACCGACAGGAGAGAGAAGAGTGAGTGATAGTAGAAAGAGAAACCGTCAGGAGAGAGAAGAGTGAGTGAGAGTAGAGAGAGAAACCGACAGGAGAGAGAAGAGTGAGTGAGAGTAGAGAGAGAAACCGACAGGAGAGAGAAGAGTGAGTGATAGTAGAAAGAGAAACCGTCAGGAGAGAGAAGAGTGAGTGATAGTAGAGAGAGAAACTGACAGGAGAGAGAAGAGTGAGTGAGAGTAGAGAGAGAAACCGACAGGAGAGAGAAGTGAGAGATAAGAGAGAGAAACCGACAGGAGAGAAAGAGTGAGTGAGAGTAGAGAGAGAGAAACCGACAGGAGAGAGAAGAGTGAGTGAGAGTAGAGAGAGAAACCGACAGGAGAGAGAAGAGTGAGTGAGTGAGAGAGAGAGAGAAACCGACAGGAGAGAGAAGAGTGAGTGAGGGTAGAGAGAGAAACCGACAGGAGAGAGAAGAGTGAGTGATAGTAGAGAGAGAATCCGCCAGGAGAGAGAAGAGTGAGTGAGAGTAGAGAGAGAAAAACCGACAGGAGAGAGAAGAGTGAGTGAGAGTAGAGAGAGAAACCGCAGGAGAGAAGAGTGAATGAGAGTAGAGAGAGAATCCTCCAGGAGAGAGAAGAGAGTGAATGAGAGAGAGAGAGAGAAACTGACAGGAGAGAGAAGAGGAGAGAAGAGTGTAGAGAGAGAAAACCGACAGGAGAAAGAGTGAGAGTAAAGAGAGAAGAGTCCGTCAGGAGAGAAGAGTGAGTGAGAGTAGAGAGAGAAACTGACAGGAGAGAGAAG
>NC_088422.1:74566216-74758269 GCF_034236695.1 Oncorhynchus nerka
CAGTTTGCCCCTCGTATCCCACAGCAAATATAGCAGCGCTGTCAGTGTGTGTAGAGCTGAGTGATTGGAGCTGACTGGACGATACGGCGCTTCCCTTTTTCACCCTCTGCCATTTACGATGCTCTGTCACGCCGTGCTGCGCCCACTAACCCACCCACCAAACCCCTCACCCACCCCCCTCGCCTTCGAATAAGAAGAAACCTCAAGGCTGGTACTAAATAACAACAGCATGAGATCAATGGCAGGGAGAAACAAAACAGCCGAACATAAAAACCGTACAGCAGCAAAGAGGATAATGAGATGTGGCAGGAGAAGGAACAAATGATAAAAACACCCTCTTTTTTCCTTCCTTCCTACATTCTTTGAGGGTTGTGCGCTCGGTCATGACATAGTAGTAACTGTGAGTAACTGAAGTGCTATACTGTAAAACTCGCCTCAACACAAGAAACGGTCAACTGTAAAACATTCAGCTTTATGTGGAAAGGGAATGAAACCAACAGGTTCACAAGAGTCTGCTACCAGTTCTGCTAGTTATGGCTGCTCTTAAACCCAACCACAGGCTCTCATTTATGAGGTCTGGCTTGTACACATACATTCACCCCTTGCTGATTGGATCACTGTATACTACCTCGGGCAGGTGGTAAGGAGTGAGGTTGAGTGGAAGAGTGAATAATATTCCCCTAAAGGAGGATGGTGAGAGACGTAAGGTAAGAAAATACAGGGAGACAAGACTGGTGTGCAAACAGAGAAGCAAGTTTGGGAGGTGAAAAGGGGAGATGAGTCGGTAAGCAAAAGGTGCAGGGGACGATTGACTTGACTGCTGAGAGTCTCACAGCGAGGTTGGTTGGCAGTAGTTGGATGGGATGGATCAGGGACAGAGGCATTCCCTCACCCTCCTGTTTCCTTCACATTGATGAAGTTAGATTTCGCCCTTTTCCACTAATCCTTTATCACTTAACCAGTGAATGGAGATGTGTTGAACTAACTGCACTCTTCTTTTCAAAGGTCTAAAAACATAATAATGTCAATTGATGACGTAATAACATCCCAACATCAGTGTCTTCATGTATTACTTCCCTTGTTTTGATGGACATGGAATAGTCCTAAAAGTGCAAAAACCCATCAATCACTCCAGGCAGGCTCAAGCAAACTCTCAAAGTATTTAAACAATTTCAAATCTGGATGGTAGATCTGGATGCCAACAGGGCAAATGGTGTCAAATTAACATGATGAGAAAACTTGCCTGAAACCTGAAGACTTGCATTAGCTCCACAAGCGAACACCTTGGCTTCAGCTCAGCAGAAACTATCAACGTCTTGTGCTGTGCAGAACTAACCCAGTCAGCAGCACCAGCAACCATCAAGCTCAATCCAACCAGATATTTCTACTATAATACTGTAATGAAAACATGACTTTTGTTGTGAAGATTACATATGACTGATGTTTAATGCGCTATGAAGGTTGATGAATGATACTGCAACATCCATGAAGGGGTTATGAATGATGTCATAAAGGTGTTATTGATGCAGATGTATACCACCTTCGGTTTTGCCAAAACACACATACTGGTATATATCCACACATACAGACTCAACTTGTATTACAAACACACATATGCATACACACACTCACACGAATACATAGGCACAAAATAATACACAAACACACATATTCAGGGAACATTTTATTCCAAAATAAAAGCCTATTGTATAATGGAGACATGTATTTTTGTTGTCACCGTACTCAACCCTATGACACCAAACAGAGAACAGGCTTGGAGCAGAACATGGTCAGCCTTGGCCTTGCCCGTAGCAGTGCCTTACTCGTGGCCACCAAGGCAGTAGGGGATAGCAACTGAAAAGTGATGTAGGTGTAATTAAACTTGTCTGAGACCTAAACATTTATGTAAGCTAAGATTTGTCCCTGCGCTAATGCCTACATTTAAGATTAGCAGGTTAACACAGTATTGTGGCCTGCAGGAGATCTAGGTTAGACACCAGTCTGTCTCAACTGTACTGTGACCTTGAAAACTATCTGTGAGGAGGTGAAATGTGTGGTGCAGTGTATCAAAAGCGGTTCTGTAAACCATGCTTACAGGCTATATACAGATGGAAGTCTGAAGTTTACATACACTTATGTTGGAGTCATTAAAACTTGTTTTTCATCCACTCTACACATTTCTTGTTAACAAACTATCATTTTGGCAAGTCGGTTAGGACATCTACTTTGTGCATGACACAAGTAATGTTTCCAACAATTGTTTACATACAGATGATTTCACTTATAATTCGCTGTATCACAATTCCAGTGAGTCAGAAGTTAACATACACTAAGTTGACTGCCTTTAAACAGCTTGGAAAGTGATGTCATGGCCTTAGAAGCTTCTGATAGGCTAATTGACATAATTTGAGTCAATTGGGGGTGTACCTGTGTATGTTTTTCAAGGCCTACCTTCAAACTCAGTGCCTCTTTGCTTGACATCATGGGAAAATCTAAAGAAAATCAGCCAAGACCTCAGAAAAAATTGTAGACCTCCACAAGTCTGGTCCATCCTTGGGAGAAAGGTGAAGGTACCACGTTCATCTGTGCAAACAATAGTGCGCAAGTATAAATAACATGGGACCACACAGCCGTCATACCGCTCAGGAAGGAGATGCGTTCTGTCTCCTATAGATGAACGTACTTTGGTGTGAAAAGTGCAAATCAATCCCAGAACAACAGCAAAGGACCCTTTGAAGATGCTGGAGGAAACACGTACAAAAGTATCTATATCCACAGTGAAACGAGTCCTATATCGACATAACCTGAAAGCCACTGCTCCAAAACCGCCATAAAAAAGCCAGACTACTGTTTGCAACTGCACATGGGGACAAAGATCATACTTTTTAGAGAAATGTCCTCTGGTCTCATGAAATAAAAATAGAACTGTTTGCCCATAATGACCATCATTATGTTTGGAGGAAAAAGGGGGAGGCTTGTAAGCCAAAGACACCATCCCAACCGTGAAGCACGGGGGTGGTAGCATCATGTTGTGGGGGTGCATTGCTGCAGGAGGGACTGCTGCACTTCACAAAATAGATGGCATGATGGGGTAGGATAATTATGTGGATATATTGAAGCAAAATCTCAAGACATCAGTCAGGAAGTTAAAGTTTGGTCGCAAATGGGTCTTCCAAATGGACAATGACCCCAAGCATACTTCCAAAGTTGTGGCAAAATGGCTTAAGGACAACCGGTATTGGAGTGGCCATCACAAAGCCCTGACCTCAATCCTATAGAAAATGTGTGGGCAGAACTGAAAAAGCGTGTGCAAGCAAGGAGGCCTACAAACCTGACTCCGTTACACCAGCTCTGTCAGGAAGAATGGGCCAAAATTCACCCAACTTATTGTGGGAAGCTTGTGGAAGGCTTCCCGAAACATTTGACCAAAGTTAAACAATTTAAAGGAAATGCTACTAAATAATATTTGAGTGTATGTGAACTTCTGACCCACTGGCAATGTGATGAAAGAAACAAAAGCTGAAATAAATTATTCTCTCTACTATTATTCTGACATTTCACATTCTTAAAATAAAGTGGTGATCTTAACTGACTTAAGAGAGGGAATTTTTACTTTGATTAAATGTCAGGAATTGTGAAAAACTGAGTTTAATTGTATTTGGCTAAGGTGAATGTAAACTTCCGACTTCTGCTGTACATTGCTTGGAGTATGGAATAAAACAATCGTATATTATGATGGGCTGAATGTATGAATCTGCACACTATAAACAGAAAAAAAAACGGAATACATGCACATACAGTACATGCATTTGTTAAGATGAAAGTTGAACAGCAGTAGCCCAGCAAACATGGGACGTCCTAAAAGACATTTGGCAGCTTTCCCATTATGTCCCTTAAGGGTTTCGCTGTGACGTTATCGCTCTGATGTTCTGAGAACGTTCTAAGAACGTTGCATGATGGTCCCAAGGGAACATTTTCTGGGAGACCTTTGTCTAGTTTCCTGTAAGTTCCCAGGACATCACAGAGAGACATGTCAGGACATTTTAAGAGCGTTCTTAGGAATTTCATTTGACTTGTTCTTAGGACATCAAGTGATGTTCCCAAGAGAACGTTCTCTGGGGAACCTTTGTCTAGTTCCCTATACCTTTCCAGGACGTCACTGAGGACCATGTCAGGTCCTTTTTATGACCTTTTCGGGATGTTAATTTTAGTAGTGCTTAGGACGTTATGTGATGTCCCAAGGGAAAGTTCTCTGAGTGACCTTTTTCAAAAACAATTGGTCCCAGGGCATCCCCGCACGTTTTTAGGATGTTCTTGGGGGGTTCTGTCATGGTCCCCTGGAAGTATTGTCTAGTTCCCTGTTTGTCCTGGGGACGTCACCAAGTACGTTTTTAGTACGTTCTTGGGATATTGTGTTATGGTCCCTTGAAGGTTTTGTGTAGTTCCCAGTTGGCCCCGGGTCTTCCCCGAGGACGTTTTTAGGACGTTCTTGGGATGTTGTGTGATGATCTCCTGGAGCTTTTGTGTAGTTCCCAGTTGGCCCCGGGTCTTCCCCGAGGACGTTTTTAGGACGTTCTTGGGATGTTGTGTGATGATCTCCTGGAGCTTTTGTGTAGTTCCCAGTTGGCCCCGGGTCTTCCGCGAGGACGTTTTTAGGACGTTCTTGGGATGTTGTGTGATGATCTCCTGGAGCTTTTGTATAGTTCCCAGTTGGTCCCGGGTCTTCCCCGAGGACGTTTTTAGGACGTTCTTGCGATGTTGTGTCATGGTGCTCTGAAGCTACCCTGGACATTCTTGGAGGCATTTGTGACGTGATTGTCCTTGGTGTCCCAAACCGTTATATGTAAAGTAATGAATGTTATGGGTGTTTTAAGGTTAGTGGTAAGCTGTTCAGCTAAAACAGTGTAGAAATCTTTCATAAATGACAATGTGATTACATTTGACATGATAACTTCAGTACTGACTTTTCAATATGACCCCACCTGGGATTTAAACTCACAACCTCTAGATTTGGGACATGCTGATCTTTCTGTTGTGCCACAAAGTCTGTAGAATTTTAGAAGTCCCTTACATATATATTACTTAGAATAAATCTCTGCACTTAGCAAAAGCATGCCATGTAGTTATCAGGTAATCTGACAATTTTCTGAATTTTTTGTATTTTTATTTCACCTTTATTTAAGCAGCTAGGCTAGTTGAGAACAAGTTCTCATTTACAACTGCGACCTGGCCAAGATAAACCAAAGCAATTCGACACATACAACCACACAAAGTTACACATGGAATAAACATACATACAGTCAATAATACAGTATAATAATTTGTTTTACATTTGAAATTCTATATACATTGTGTGCAAACGAGGTAAGATTTTTTTTAAATACCTCCAAAGATTCTCTCATTGATTTAATTTACTTATTTCAGTTTGAGTTTTAAGTAAAGTTGTCTAATGTTGGTGGGGCATATTATTCTGTTTAAAACTGACTCAAAAAATACAATAGTTTTTCTTGAGTGTATTTTTAACAGTTACTTTGAAGTATAAAGTGTAGGAATAGGATTACATTTGAAATCAGTCAATGACACAGACATGGTGGCATTGAAGGAAGATTGTAATGCAGTGAACAAAGAGGTTGTGAGTTTAAATCCCAGGTGAGAACATGTATATAAATAATAATAATAATTACTGTATGAATAAACATACACAACGTGTGTAAAATATGTAAGTTGTGTGTGTGTGTGTGTGTGTGTGTGTGTGTGTGTGTGTGTGTGTGTGTGTGTGTGTGTGTGTGTGTGTGTGTGTGTGACTAGCATTGCCAAAGGACAAAGAGCTATAATGGATCACTAGACAAAACCTCCAGGAGACCATGACACAACGTCCCGAAATCGTCCTCGAGACAATCCGGCAACCAGACACAATGTCCCGAAATCATCCTCGAGACAAACCGGGAACTAGACAAAACCTCCAGGGGACCATGACACAACGTCTTTTTGGACGTTCCCGGGTCAAACTGGGAACTAGAAAAAATCTTCAGGGGACCATGACACAATGTCCCAAGAAAATGCCCGGGACCAACTGGAAACCAGAAAAAAAACTCCAGGGGACCATGACACAACATCCTGGCGACTTTAAGCAACCATTTTGTGACCTAACGATTCATTATTTGCAGGGAAATATTGCAGATGACATGTTTAATACCAGAGCCTACAGATTCATTCAGATATTTTTTGATCAGTGTGTGTGTGTGTGTGACAACATTTCAATGTGTGCTTGTGGGTGTGTCTATGTATGAGTATTCCTGTATGATGTGCATGAGGTTGTTAGTGTTGTAATTGGCAGTGGGTGCTGGTACTGTATGTGCATCAAATTGACTGAAGCACTACATTAAAAAAATATCTTTTGGTTTGTTATTACGTGATTGGTTGAAGTTATTACATTATTCATGAAAAAAAGTTGTTAACATCCAGTTAATGTAATAACTACCGGTTAATGGAATAACTTATTACATTTAGCGTAAAAAAATATTATGTTTACCGTTCAACATTTTATTATGTTTATCGGAAAATTATCAAATGTACTGGGGGTATTACCAAAATGTTTTTTTTACAAGTTATTACAAATAGAAAGTTATTACATTTACAGTTGTTACAAGGTGCGAAAATGATTTATATAAAGGTCATAAATATAATATATATTGCAGAAGTTCCACCTTGTCAGAAGATTTTTTTTCATGAAGCATTATAGGAGCTCAGTATTCATTGATTTATTCATTTCACTCAAAGATTTCAGTCAGGTTGTGCGTGACTAGTTTAACAAATGGCTACATAACATTGTTTGTTTAAAATAGTGTTTGTAAGGGAGGAGTATCAGTCCTCTGGCCCAGCAATCTGGTTATAAAACCTATAAACAACATCTTCTTGGCCAATTCACCTGCTGTGTGTTCTTGGCCTGAAACCTCTGTCTCCCCCAGCCCATGTCTCACCACACTAGAACCCGGAGGGCCTCATCAGAGCTGGGGACATGTCCTACAATATCCCCTGACATCTAAGTGTGAAAACACTTCCCCCATCCCTCCTTCTTCCTCTCTCGCTCCCTCCCTTTTCCAGTCCAGTTGGAGCCGTCTGTGTAGGCTGGGAACGATCTTCGCACGGAACCTGGCCAGATTTGTGTGTGCGCACCGTACATGCATGCATTGCCAAATTTCACACACCTGGGCTCCCCCTGACTGGCACAAGGCTCCTTTTTCCATTTTCACACAGACTCTCTTTTTCTCACACACACACACACACATACACAGGGGGCCGTAAATAGAGGTATTAGAGGAAACGAGATGAGAGTAATCGCGCTTCCTCCAAGATGATGTGTGAAACAGAACGACTCTGGCAGGAGGGGTCTGAGAGGGGACAGATTATGTTGGGAGTTCTCGCTCTCAAACACACACACACAGCGGACTGGGTGAGAGCCGGCACAGCAGTGTGCAGGAGGGGTCTGAGAGGGGACAGATTATGTTGGGAGTTCTCGCTCTCAAACACACACACACAGCGGACTGGGTGAGAGCCGGCACAGCAGTGTGCAGGAGGGGTCTGAGAGGGGACAGATTATGTTGGGAGTTCTCGCTCTCAAACACACACACACAGCGGACTGGGTGAGAGCCGGCACAGCAGTGTGCAGGAGGGGTCTGAGAGGGGACAGATTATGTTGGGAGTTCTCGCTCTCAAACACACACACACAGCGGACTGGGTGAGAGCCGGCACAGCAGTGTGCAGGAGGGGTCTGAGAGGGGACAGATTATGTTGGGAGTTCTCGCTCTCAAACACACACACACAGCGGACTGGGTGAGAGCCGGCACAGCAGTGTGCAGGAGACGGTGTCCAGAGGCAGCATATGGTGTTGATGTAAGTGTTCTGCCAGGTGTGGTTAAGTGTGTTGGCTCTGCTCAGCTCTGGGAGAGAGGATATCGTTGCACCTGCATATCACATGACTGCATCAATACACTCCCTATTCGCTGGGACTGCTTTCCCCCAGTGACTGACTGGCTGACTGACTCCATCATCTGAATAGGGTATAAAAACGTACACTGCAAACGTGAAATACAGTCTATTCAAAATGTCATTGACTTACACTGTGGATAAACTTATTAAAGATTGAGTAAGTAGGAATTTTGTCCACAAATGTAGCCACATTTCTATTAAACGTAAATATTTTATGATTAGTGAATGCCTTAATGTAGTTATTTTGTTAGATACTTCTCTCTATTAGCTGAAATCTTATTTTTGCATAGACATTTTAGCTGTCGGCTAGCTGTTTTGACCGCTATGAAGACGTTGTCTCCCTCTGAAGGCCCATGTTACTAGACAACCCCCCAGCACTTGCCTGGACATCCTGCTCTCGACCTGGTGATAGCCAGTCTGAGAAATGTTCTAACAAACGTTTGTGCTATGAAACCAAATAAATACTGCAATCTGACCTACAAAACTTATTTTCTAGAGTCATGATAGACAAAGCAAGGATAGTGAACTTCAAAACGTGATGTAGTTTTATTGTAATTTGCAGCCGTTGTTGGTACAGTAAGTAATGAATTTGCTAGCTTCTAATGACTGACTGCATCTAAAAGAATATTACTTTCACCTGAATAACTGAAGGTCATTTAGAAGAAAATAAAAGATGTGTGTTGTAATATCTACATTTTCATTTTGTATCATTTTAATGACATATAATTGCAAATCTCCTTGTTGTCTTACCTGGAAATTGCCAGCATAGTCCTCTTCTTTGTCTCCTCCCCTGCCCTCCCTCAGAGCGATGAGGGTGAAACCTCTGAAGTAAGCGGGACTGGATGCATACAGAGTCACTGGGGATCACAAACACACAGTCAGTGAAGAAAGCAAACTGACGGGGAACAGATTGATAGGTTTAACAAAGGTATGCAAAATCTAAAAGCACTAACCCTCCTGGATTCGTTCCTCATAGGAATGAGATCTTTATAGGCTATATCAATCAGAAGGGAAATTGGCTCTTCACTTGCTGACACAACTGGCAATTGCTGTCACTACTCGTGTCATTATCATTACTGTATTGATATACAATAGCTTCCCTGAGACAATGTGTTCGAATAAAAGTGACGTGATGAGTGATTGAGCCAAAATGGGACTTTTGTTAGACTAATGAATCAAAATGTTAACTATAATGACCAATGAGTTCGCAGGTGGAGTCATCAAAAATTAAGTCAGAGCATCACAAGTTGCAAATATTTCAGCAAAAAACAGACGCCTATGAAGATACAGTATGAGGGCATTCTGGTCTGTGTCCAACTCCTCTTTCCACAAGAGAGTTTGACTTGTCATAACACCGCACTGGCTTCTAGGCTATCACTTCCTTATAAATGACCACAACACTGCGTCTTCACATGAATTGAACACAAAAGAGAAATAGAGTAGGAAAAAAATACCCTATTGTGTGTCAGACAATGTGCGCGCAATGGGACGGAATACACTACCTCTGTAAGTGCTCCCAGGCTGATAATTTTCTGGGTCCCCCTCGACTCGGAGCCGAAACTCGTTGTAGCCTTCCTTCCGAGTGCCCTGAGCCCGTAATATCCGACCACAATACCCGTCTGACTTCCCAGCTCTCTCCGAGGGCTCCTCCGTGAAGGCGAATCCGGCGTTGCACAGCGCAGTGGAGATAAAACACTGTAACAGCAGAATGCACAGAAATATTCCCGCTCCTGCCATTTGTGAAGCGGCAGCTCTCGCTCCAACTGATGCGAGCTAAGGTGGTGAAAAACGAGTGAGGCTCAAGGGAGGAAAAAACGCTTGCTTCACCACTCAAAACTCCAGGAATAGACGAAACTTGGCAATTGATAAGACTCCCCTCACTCGGGATACGAGGTAGCTGTCTCCGCTAAAGGTAAATCCATCCTGGGGAGATATAGAGTGCAGAGAAAGAATAGTTTACGATGTGCACTCGCTCTCGCAGAATCGCACACTGATTTGTTGAAGAGCGTCTGATGATCAGTGGGTCTAGTGTTTGCTTAACTGAGCGCGAGAGCCTACACAGGGTCAGGGAAAATAGCGGAGCAGTGTAGCGCGTAGCGCGGCTGTCTCCAAGGCATGGACGCAGGCTATGAGCCCAACGACCTAAATGCACCTAGCCAACAGACTGGAAACAGACATTTCTACCAATGGTTGCAGTGACGGAGGGACGCGTTTGACATTCTAGCTGGAACCTGCCTGTGTGTTTGCTCAGCCGCGGACCCCCCGCCCCCAAGCCCCCTGATGCCGACCGCACAGACAGATGCTCAAATAGTAATTAATAATGCATGCTAAACACCCCCCCCCCCCCTCCTGCACAGTCTGTATTGTGTGTGTGTGTGTGTGTGTGTGTGTGTGTGTGTGTGTGTGTGTGTGTGTGTGTGTGTGTGTGTCTGTGTTTGAAAGAGAGCGACAGGGCCGATAAGCCCTTCATTTAGAGGGAATGAAGTTAAACATTCCAGGGACTTCATTCTTAACCTTATATTGGCTTCTTTCACCAACAGTCCAGCTGATGCCACTGAAAGAGAATGGTCACTGACAGAGAAGGAGAATGGTCACAATAATCAATAAACTATTGTTTTAATCTGTCTCGAATGATGAATCAACAATGATCACATGTTGGGGGCAGTCCATGTCACAGTTTTTACATTAGCCTGAAATATATAACTGACCACAACAGATCTTGAAAAACAATCAGGAAAGCAACACCAGAAATTATATAGGCCCACTGTCTTTGTTATAGCAGCAATATGAAATAATGATGCCCTGTCATGCATTCTCCTCAGTATCACCCACAATACCCATGGGGCCTCAGTGAACTTTCATCTCCCATATAGGTCAATAGTTCCTATGGTATAGGCATACTGTAATCCAGCTTTCAAATTATTTTCTTTTCAATTAAAATTCTCTGCCTCTCTCATTCTGTTCAAGTACTGTATAGTCTTGTTTCCCCGTTTCTTTGTGCCCTCTGTCCCTCCCTCTAGTTCCCATGCTTCGGAGCCCTTGGAAATACGAGAGGAAAAAAGAGCCTTGCTTGGACATGGGACTTAAGCAGGGTGTGCTAGTGAGGCTGCATACCCATACTTTATATCAGCACTTTAGTATCATCTTTGATTACTATTACATCATTGATTATATATTACATCTTCATGGAGTTTTACAAGAAACAACAGCAACATTCCAGGAGGGTAAAAAGTCAAAGAATTGCGTATTTTCGATTAGCCCTTTGAAATAGTTGTGGGAGTTGTTTTCTCAGATGTATAACAAGAAACACGTAATCTACAAATGGATACACGGGAAGTGCAATCACACGTTTTCATTGATAATTGATCTAACCTGCGAGACATATGCTACTTAATCTTCTGTAACATTGTTTCAAAGCTCTCCCGCGGTTTATTTCAGTCTTCAATTGAATACGTAGGAGGAAGATGAGAATATGTAGAAGCCTGCCGATCCGCCCAATGGATGCGGAGAGACGCGGTGCTCTCCGCGGAGAAGATGCAAGGAGTGCGGGGAAGGCCAGTGATAGCTGGGTAATAAACCAGCAGGTGTCATGAAGCCTCCACTGCGGTCACAGCTCGGGTTGAAACGTTTTCATCCGCCTCTTGTCCTCCTACAACGCAACCACAGAGTAGACGATATAAAACTGCAGATAAAGGCAGCGTCGAGGGGATAAGCATAGAAGTCAGATTTTCACTGTGCTGAAAATAACGTTTTCTTTTTTATCAGCACGCTTGTCTCTGCTCCTGTTCCTTCTTGTTTGTGATGGGAAGGTTTGACACTGACTGGGAAAATGCCTTTAGTTATCTCAACAAGGAAACTATAAACTAAGGAGTCCGTTTATAGTTTGCATATAGGCTGTGGTCATATCATGCACATGTTCCTAGACTTAAAGTGCTGTGTTTATAGATTTTTGAAGAAGGCAATTTAAAGCAATGCGTATATTTATTTATCTCGCCTTTGATCCTATATGTAGCCTACTGGCAGGTCCATATTTATTGGCACCCTTGATAAAGGTCATAAAGATTAGCAAAAAGACTGTATCAAATCAATTATACAAATGCTGAGCTATATTATATGCTAAAATTGGGACATTATATTAATTTATAATAATACAATTGCTTAGAGAAAGAGGTTTTATGTACTGGCATCCCTGTTTTCAATACTCTAGCATCCTCCCCTTGCAAGGATAATGACACTGAGTATTAAAAAAAGAGAGAGATTGTAGAACACTTTGGGAAGGATCTTAGACCGTTCCTCCATATGGAATCTTTCCAGATCCTTGATATCATTTGCACTTATGGACTGCCCTCTTCAATTCAAACCACAGGTTTTCAGTGGGGTTAAAGTTCGGAGACTGAGATGGCCATTGCACATTTTTTGATTTAGTAGAAAATTAAGTGTGTTTGGGATTATTGTCTTGCTGGAAGAATCATTTCTGGCCAAGTGTCAGCCTCCTAGAGGCAACCAGGTTTTTGGCTAAAATGTCCCGGTACTTGGTAAATGTAATGCTTCCGTTGACCTTAATATGGGCCCCAGGACCAGTGGAAGCAAAATAGCTCCATAATATCAAAGATCCATCAGCATATTTTACTGTAGGTATGAGGTACTGTTCTGCGTATGCTTCTGTTTTTCAATGCCAAACCCACATGGCCAAAGAGGTCTATTTTCATATCATCTGACCATAGCACTGTTCAGATTACATGAAAGTAGACATCACTTGCCACGCACATCAGCACACATTAAAATCCACAAATAAATGATTAATTGACCAATAAATCAACATTTTGATTCTGGACTTGAACCCCATTGAAACGTTGGTTTGAAGAGATCCAAAGATCGGGAAAGATTCCATATGAGGGAATGGTCTAAGATCCTTCCCAATGTGTTCTCCAATCTCATAAAACATTTTAGAAAAAGGCTCAGTGGCGTTATCCTCGCAAGGGTAGGATACTGGAGTACTGAAAACAGGGGTGCCAATCATTCTGATCCCTGTTTTTGTTGTACTATGACTTATTGAACAAAATAACTTTCGCTGAGCAATTATTGTAGTATAAAATAATACAATTGCATGCAATATAGCTCAGTCTTTTTTTTGCTCATCTTTGTCAACGGTGCCAATAATTATGGACCTGACTGTAGGTCTAGGTCTAACTTTTCCTGTCCAAAGCATAGAACTACAACACATACATTTTGCATATAGAAAAGACAACACACTGAACCTGTTCCTCATAGCATTTCCTGATGTTTGCATATAGAAAAGACAACACACTGAACCTGTTCCTCATAGCATTTCCTGATGTTTGCATATAGAAAAGACAACACACTGAACCTGTTCCTCATAGCATTTCCTGATGTTTGCATATAAAAGTGAACAAACACAATCACATCTATTATTTTTCAGAGAAGCCAATTGATTCATTCCCCGCCAGCTCACGGCAGTGACTCAGCAGACTTGCGTAATAAAACTATTTATGATCCAACGGGTTTGTGTGTGTAATTATCACATATGGGCTTTTACGCGGGGAGTGCAACCACACATATGTTAGAATGTTAGACTGCCTTACCCTGCCTTAGCCTCCCTCTAGTCTCTAGTTAATGGTAGCCTACAGCAAAGGCTGTGCTTATTTTTAGGAGCCAGGGGACTGTTGCAGGGGCGGTAAAAACAGAGGGAAATGGTTCAATTTCATCATTCAGATGTAATTTTATTTTATTTTTGCTTAAAGTCTGTTTCCTCTGTTTACTGGGAACTAATCCACTCAGTGATATGGATGGATAAGCATAATGTTTGATGGCACACAGTTTGATTGCCCTTTTCCTCTAAGAGTGGAAGGGGGAGGGGAGTGAGAGGGAGAGAGGGAGATAAAGAGAAAATGGTTAGAGGGAGAGAGGGAATAAAAGAGCAAGGCGATCGGGATGGAGGGCAGAGAAGAAGGGAGCAAAATTGTGAAAGAGGAGTAGCATGCAGGTTCTGATTTTGAAAACTCATCATGGGTGGATCTCATATAGCCAGATGGAAGCTCAATCTCCTCCAGTTAGATGCACCTCCATCTAGAGATGAAAGTTCACCAAGATCCCATGGGGATGAACGGCTGGGAGGTGGTCAGCTGTTAATTGGAAAGGGAAAGAGAGGGAAAGGGAGATAATTGGAAAAGGAAAGGAGAGAGGGCAGCAGGGGAAAGAAGAGAAGAGAGTGATTGAGTAACATAAGCTGCAGGGCTGGGGGGAGAAGAAGGAAAGAAAATAAGAGGTAATGGGGATAGAGATGAAAAGGAGAGAGGAGAGGTGCAACATAGAGAGAGCAATGAAAATGAGAGAGGATGGGGAGAGAGGAGAGGTGCAACATGGAGAGAGATGAAAATGAGAGAGGATGGGGGGAGAGGAGAGGTGCAACATGAAGAGAGAGAGGAAAACGAGTGGATGGGGAGCGAGGAGAGGTGCAACATGAAGAGAGAGAGGAAAACAAGAGTGGATGGGGAGAGAGGAGAGGTGCAACATGAAGAGGGAGAGGAAAACAAGAGTGGATGGGGAGAGAAGAGAGGTGCAACATGAAGAGAGAGAGGAAAACGAGAGAGGATGGGGAGAGAGGAGAGGTGCAACATGAAGAGAGAGAGGAAAACAAGAGTGGAGGGGTAGAGAGGAGAGGTGCAACATGAAGAGAGAGAGGAAAACAAGAGTGGATGGGGAGAGAGGAGAGGTGCAACATGAAGAGAGAGGAAAACGAGAGAGGCTGGGGAGAGAGGAGAGGCACAACATGGAGAGAGAGATGAAAAGGAGAGAGGTTGGGGAGCGAGGAGAGGTGCAACATGACGAGAGAGAGGAAAACGAGAGAGGCTGGGGAGAGAGGAGAGGTGCAACATGAAGAGAGAGAGGAAAACGAGAAAGGCTGGGGAGAGAGGAGAGGTGCAACATGAAGAGAGAGAGGAAAACAAGAGTGGATGGGGAGAGAGGAGAGGTGCAACATGAAGAGTGGGGAGAACAAGAGGAAAAAGGAAGAGGGAGGAGGTGGTAATCCTTCCTCACTATAGATGACATCATTCTGAGAATGCACATGTGGCCTCTGGATGTGGTTGCACCGGCACGCAAGGCGGTCGCTTCCGATCCAGACACTCGTGTTGTGTTTTCCTAGCTGGTGACACCGTGGTCACAATGCGGTCACAGGGTTGGTTATGAAGTGGTCGCCATGGTATCCACTCCTGAAGCAAGCAGCTCATTAATGACAGGACTGACTGTGTTGCCTGTCTATGGAAACATATACCTCCATATGTATGACATATGTGTTCTTTTAGTTGCTGTTTAATGACTATGTTGTTATCTTAACCCATTAAGTGTATGCCTGTACGTGTGTGTATGTGTGTACGTTTGTATGTGTACTTGTATGTGTCAATGTGTGTTTGTATGTGTGTATGTGTGTGTGTTTGTATGTGTGTATGTGTTTCTAATCGTGTATATGTGGTTGTATGTGTGTATGTGTGTTTGTATGTGTGTATGTGTGTATGTATGCGTGTTTGTATATGTGTATGTGTGTTTGTATGTGCATGTATGTGTGTATGTGTGTTTGAATGTGTGTATGTGTTTCTAATCGTGTATATGTGGTTGTATGTGTGTATGTGTGTTTGTATGTGTGTATGTGTGTATGTATGTGTGTTTGTATATGTGTATGTGTGTTTGTATGTGCATGTATGTGTGTATGTGTGTTTGAATGTGTGTGTATGTGTGTTTGTATGTGTGTATGTGTGTGTATGTGTGTTTGTATGTGTGTATGTGCTTGTGTGCGCTTAATGTAGATAATGTTGCCACTATGAAACGTTTCTATCTTAATGTAGATAATGTTGCCACTACGAAACAATTAATATTTTAATGTAGATCATTTTGCCATTACTAAACGTTTCTATCTTAATGTAGATAATGTTGCCACTATGAATGTTTCTAACTTAATGTAGATAATGTTGCCACTACGAAATGTTTCTAACTTAATGTAGATAATGTTGCCACTATGAAACGTTTCTATCTTAATGTAGATAATGTTGCCACTACGAAACAATTAATATTTTAATGTAGATCATTTTGCCATTACTAAACGTTTCTATCTTAATGTAGATAATGTTGCCACTATGAATGTTTCTAACTTAATATAGATAATGTTGCCACTACGAAACAATTAATATTTTAATGTAGATAATGTTGCCACTACGAAATGTTTCTATCTTAATGTAGATAATGTTGCCACTATGAAACGTTTCTATCTTAATGTAGATAATGTTGCCACTATGAAATGTTTCTAACTTAATGTAGATAATGTTGCCACTATGAAACGTTTCTATCTTAATGTAGATAATGTTGCCACAATGAAAGGTTTCTATCTTAATGTAGATAATGTTGACACTATGAAACGTTTCTATCTTAATGTAGATAATGTTGCCACTATGAAAGGTTTCTATCTTAATGTAGATAATGTTGCCACTATGAAACGTTTCTATCTTAATGTAGATAATGTTGCCACTATGAAAGGTTTCTATCTTAATGTAGATAATGTTGCCACTATGAAAGGTTTCTATCTTAATGTAGATAATGTTGCCACTATGAAACGTTTCTATCTTAATGTAGATAATGTTGCCACTATGAAATGTTTCTAACTTAATGTAGATAATGTTGCCACTATGAAACGTTTCTATCTTAATGTAGATAATGTTGCCACAATGAAAGGTTTCTATCTTAATGTAGATAATGTTGACACTATGAAACGTTTCTATCTTAATGTAGATAATGTTGCCACTATGAAAGGTTTCTATCTTAATGTAGATAATGTTGCCACTATGAAACGTTTCTATCTTAATGTAGATAATGTTGCCACTATGAAAGGTTTCTATCTTAATGTAGATAATGTTGCCACTATGAAAGGTTTCTATCTTAATGTAGATAATGTTGTCACGATGAAAAGTTTCTATCTTCAATGAAGTTATAATCTGATTAAAGTTGATCTTTATCTCTGCATCTTTCCCTTCCCTCTCTCTTTTCTCTTTGATTTCCTATGTCTCACTCTGTGGGACTTTGAACAACCCCCCTGTGCTTTGTTGTTTGCGGGGAGAAATAGAGGTCAAGAGGGAAAACTAAATTAGACTCATTTGACCATGGTGGAGAAGGAGATCTCTCTCATTAAAGTGTTGAGATCACCGCTGTGAAGTCATTAGGGCCACATTTACCCAATGTTAGCTCTGGACCTGAGGAGACATGCAGCATTTCAACCTCATTTAGAGGAAAAAGGAATGATGGACAGGGAGAGAGGAAGGGAGAGAGTGTATGACACCTAACTGCATCACTTTGGGGAAATGTAGCTATAAACCCCAAGAAAATATATGTAAATGTGACTTTTGGAAACTTATGGACATATGTTTTAGAAGGAATATACTGTATCTATTTTTCTAAACCTGAATAATGTCAATCTAGACAGAAATGCCAGCAGACAGACAGATAGGCAGAAGATTGATTAAAATAGAGATTGATACAATAGGATGTTTTAATCATAACTATAGCCTACTTTTACCTGACCTCCCTACAGGCTGTACTCAATAACCCTGGTAGGATAAACACATAACAGACCTTCTGTTTTCTGCCACTCAGGAACTGTACGGGTTCCTCTGATTCAGCAGACAGAGTTAATGTCTTCATGTCCACACCCTGCCACACACACACACACACACACACACACACACACACACACACACACACACACACACACACACAC
Organism: Oncorhynchus nerka; assembly: GCF_034236695.1. Taxonomy (NCBI): domain Eukaryota; kingdom Metazoa; phylum Chordata; class Actinopteri; order Salmoniformes; family Salmonidae; genus Oncorhynchus; species Oncorhynchus nerka. The sequence goes on from NC_088422.1 coordinate 74,583,987, forward strand.
ACACACACACACACACACACACACACACACACACACACACACACACACACACACACACACACACACACGTCTCATGATTTCTGAAGTAATGCGTTTTGATGTCCGTCTAAATGCCTGAGTGAAACGTGTGCACTCGAGGGCTGGTAGCGTATGGGGTCCTTCAGAAGTGATTAGAGTCAGTTGGGTGGACGGAGGTGAACAGGGGGAGGGGAGTAGGGGGACCCACATCCCCAGGTACGGGAAGCAGCTGAGGCGTCACTCATTGGGTCCTGTCCCCCGCTTCGGAGAGGCTCGGGCGTATCTGAGTGGCTCTGAGGAAATCATACACCCTGTCAGAAGCTATTGAGCCCCCGCCACAGATGCAGCCAGGGTCAGCCAACGTGTGCTAAGAAAGAGAAATGAGAAGGAGAGTTTTGGGCAGTGATGAAGTGGCTGGCTAAACCAAGTTTTATCCAAGACAGTGAGTGGATTGTAGGAATCTGTTTGACAGCCTTGACATAAGTAGCAGGTTTGATCCTGCTTTATTTTTCTAGTAGCCAGACATTTTTTACCTTTAATGCCAATTCCCTGCATCCAGCGTAGTTGTAAAAACAGATGTAGGATCTTAATTTGAGCCATTTTGCTACATCAGGAAAATAATCCTGCAGCAACAGGAAATGTAAATTAATGTGTGGATTATAATTTGATTACCCCTGCGACAGGGTAATCAAATCAAGATTCTACACCTGTAGCTCTGGCTAAGCTCTCTTTGAGTTCCACCAGACACCCATCTGCTCCACACGTCAACCTGAGTAGGACTTATCTGAACAAAAGGGGCCGATAAGAAGAATCAGACTAGGCTATTTAGACAGACATAGCACTCAGCTCTGCTCAGCACGGATGTAAACCACCATTATAGGCCCTTGAACTGCACTCTGTTGGATAGAATGCGACAACATGAAGACATGGATCGATACAGACTGATACACACATTCTGAACTGACAGCTTCAAGCACTGTTTACCAGTTTGACAGCTAGAAAGGAGCTTAGGGGGAATAGGTTTGTGTGTGTGTGTGTGTGTGTGTGTGTGTGTGTGTGTGTGTGTGTGTGTGTGTGTGTGTGTGTGTGTGTGTGTGTGTGTGTGTGTCTGGGTCTGGGTCTGTGTGGGAGGTAGAATGTGTGTGTTGGACAGGGTTGGGGTCAATTCCCTTTAAATTCCACTCAATTCAGAAAATACACCAAAATCCAATTAGAAATGTTCCTAATTGAAAAGCATTGAAGATAATTAAAATAGGAATGTCTGTGTACTTCCTGAATTAACAGGAATTTAAATAGATTTTAGCCTAACCCTGGTGTTGGCACATGTCTAATGTTGCTTCTCAAAATGCAATCAGTCATAGCCTTGGAGGAAGCAACATTGTCTTCCGCAGGATGAGACTTCCATTTCAAATCCATTACCCTTCACACATTTGCTAACTGTAGCTTTACAGATGACTTCATAATCATTTGTAACACATTGTCAAAACTTTTTCAGAGCAGAAGCAATGGTGAAATATTTTCACTATTTAAACGCTATCTCCTGCTTTCTAAGACAAGGCCAGAATTGAAAAAAGAATTGTTATATATAAAAGACAAATATTATTTTAACATTGTTCGTACCAATCCAGATTACATTTTCATAGGACAAATCAGCTGACTCATATAACCTGAACATATTGCAAAGGTTGTGTTCAAAATAGCTATGAGCCTGTCCTTAATTTTACCCAAGATGTTGCTTTATCAGTTTGTGACAGAATATGAGTGGCTGCTTGTTCCAGTTTTGTTTATAACACTGTTGTAGACATGAGGCCCAGGGTTTAGAAAGGTCAAGGGAGACTGTGTGCTTCTGTGTGAATGTCACATTAACATATGCACTTCTCTAACCTCTCTGACACACACACTCTGGTGTAACCTTCCTTGACACACAGCAGGCTACCAATTGAAAAGAATAACATGACTTGTTTTTGATTTTGCTGCGAAAAGGGTCTAGCCAGGATCCAGCTTAAATAATAATAATACAAGTAATACAAGTTGTGTGCATAGCAATGGAAATTAAAAATGCACTGTCAAAAGATCTGGCCAAGTGGGTACATGTAAAACGAACACAATGGGTCCTAGCACCTACCCTTGGGGGATGCCTCTGATCTTGCCTCACCAAGGGTTTACAGTTTCTAAATGGCGTCAAGCAATTTTGGGATCTGTGTTGAAGCGTATCTAAAGCAGATCAGCAACAATTAAATGCCCAAATACAATTACAGAACTTCTGATCATTTCCTTGCCTTTGTACCTGACCACATTTTGGACCACCTTGTGCAAAACTTTAATCATGCACTGAGTGTACATACACTGAGTGTACAAAACATTATGGACTGCTCTTTCCATGACATAGACTGACCAGGGGAATCCAGGTGAAAGACATGATCCATGATTGATGTCACTTGTTAAATCCACTTCAATCAGTGTAGATGAAGAGCAGGAGACAGACTAAATAAGGATTTTTAAGTCTTGAGACAATTGAGACTGTACATGTGTGCTATTCAGCTGGTGAATGGGAAAGACTAAATATTTAAGTGCCTTTGAACGGGGTATGGTAGTAGGTGCCAGGTTTGTGTGAAAAACTGCAATGCTGCTGGGTTTTTCAATGGTCAACAGTTTCCTGTTTTTATCAATAATGGTCCACCACCCAAAAGACATCCAGCCAATTTGACACAACTGTGGCAAGCATTTGGAGTCAACATGAACCAGCATCCCTGTGGAACCTTGTAGGATCTATGCCCTGACGAATTGAGGCTGTTCTGAGGGCAAAATAATATTAGGAAGGTGGCCTTAATGTTTTGTACACTCAGTGTAAATGTTATCAATGAATACAAAATTCACTGATAAGTGTTCGATACGCTTTGCAGTTTTGGAAACGTCAGAGTGTTTTCTATCCAAAGCTGTCAATTATATGCATAGTCGAGCATCTTGTCGTGACAAAATATCCCGTTTAAAACGGGAACGTTTTTTATCCAAAAATGAAAATACTGCCCCCTAGTTACAACAACTTTGTTTTTATCAGAAGAGAAGTGTTTGAAATTGTGTTCACCGTTTCTGGTCATCGGTAAATACTACTTCCCCATCATTAGGTGTGCCGACGATACAATGGATTTAGGCCTGATCACCGACGAGGAGAGGGAGGAGGTCAGAGACCTAGTAGTGTGGTGCCAGGACAATAGCGTCAGCAAGACAAAAGAGCTGATCGTGGACTACAGGAAACGGAGAGCCGAGCACACCCCCATTCACATCGACGGGGCTGTAGTGGAGTGGTTTGAGAGCTTCAAGTTCCTCGGTGACCACATCACTTAGGATCCACAGTATCATGGTCCAAACACACCAACACAGTCATGAATAGGACATGACAACGCCTCTTCCCCCTCAGCAGGCAAAACATATTTGACATAGGATCTCAGATCCTCAAAAAGCCCCCAGATGCACCATTGAGAGCATCTTGACTGGCTGCATCACTGCTTGGTATGGCAACTGCTTGGCATCCAACCGTAAGGTGCTACAGAGGGTAGTGTATATGGCATAGGACATCACTGGGGCTGAGCTCCCTGCCATCCAGGACCTCTATACCAGGCAGTGTCAAATTTTCTAAAACTCCAGCCATCCAAGACATGGACTGTTCTCTCTGCTACCACACGGCAAGCAGTACCAGAGCACCAAGTCTGGGACCAAAAGTCTCCTGAACAGCTTCTACCCCTAAGCCAGAAGACTGCTGAACAGTTTATAAAATGGCTACACAGACTATTTGCATTGACCCCCCTTTTTTGGGGGCACTGCCTCAGCACACACACACACACACACACACACACACACACACACACACACACACACACACACACACACACACACACACACACACACACACACACACACACACACACACACAAACATATTGACATTGTGTTACTGTATAAAACTATTTTTTGTTGTAAATGTTTGTATTTTTTAACTCTGTATAGTTGGGAAAGGGCATCTAAGTAAGCATTTCACAGTAAAGTCTACACCTGGATTATGCTATTGCACTATTTTTGTACAATATTGCAGACATGCAGAGAATGAAGTTGGGTTACTTTTAAGTCATCATCTCCAACCTTTTGACTTTCCATTATATAGTTTTGCTTTGGTGTGGATTTAGGCCTATAAATTCATATCAGTTGTGTTCCTCTATTGTAGTCACCTTTCCTTATGTCTGTTGTGGATTGTGTTTCTGAGGGCCAATAGAAAATCTACAAAACTATTAGCAAACCAACCAATGCATTGAATACATGGAATCGGATTAGGATGATACCGATGAATGAATCCTGCACACAATGTGCTTATTTTTTATTACATTTTTCATCAGGGATAATTAGATTGTATGTGTATGACATTTTTTGGTGAAATATGCATAAAAGGAGAGTAATTGCCCATAATTATACTGAGATTTTTTTAAAGACATAGTAACTTTCTGTTTGTACTCAAGAGATAGCCTAATTATGGTTGAGACTTTTTGCAGGAAGTCGTGTTCTTTTGATGAATGTAATTGCAATTTTGACTAGGGGGTAGTCTAGTTTAATAATTATATGTGGGGTCTAGTTAAATTTTTCTATGTTGTTGATTTGTATGATTCCCAATTAGAGACAGCTGGTAATCGTTGTCTCTAATTGGGGATAATATTTAAGTAGTTGTTTTTCCCACCTGTGTTTGTGGGATATTATTTTGAGTTTTGTACATGTGCACTACATAGTCATGTTTCGTTGCTAGTCTATTCATTTAAGTTTCACCTTATTATAAATATGTGGAACTCAACATCCTCTGCGCCTTGTTCCGTCTCTACACACGATCGCGAAAGAATATCCCACCAGTCAAGGACCAAGCAGCAGGCAACGATGGGGAAAATAAGTTGGACATGGGAGGAAATAATGGAATGACAGGAGATCCTTCCTTGGCTATGATGGAGGACGGCGACGACGCCGGGGTTCGCGACCACGGAAAGCCCAAGGACAACCCCAAGATTTTCTTTTGGGGGGAGCACAAGGGGTGGCCGGTCGGGCCGAGGAGAATGCCAGAGCCTGAATGGCAAACTCTGGAGGAGCGTGTCATCAGACCACGACCACAAAAACCCCAAGATTTTTTTTGGGGGGGGGCAGATGGAGTTGGCGGATGGAGTTGACGGCTGAGCCCCGGGAAGAGCCAGAGACTGTTAAGGAGGCAATGGAGAAGTTGTGAGGGAAGGAGATGAGAGAGATGCTGTGCAAGTGTGTTCTGCTCAACATCCGACCAGAGGATCCGGTTAGCAGGCTGGTGCAACCTGTACCGGCCCCACGCATCAGGCTTCCAGTGCACCTCCCTAGTCCGGTACGTCCTGTGCCTCCTCCTCCCCGCACTCGCCCTGAAGTACGTGTCACCAGTCTGGTGCCACCTGTACCGGCCCCATGCATCAGGCCTCCAGTGCGCATTCACAGTCCAGAGCTTCCAGCGACGGTCCCCAGTCCGGAGCTTCCGGTGACGGTTCCCAGTCCGGAGCTTCCGGTGACGGTCCACAGTCCGGAACCTCCTGCAACGGTCCACAGTCCGGAACCTCCTGCGAAGGTCCACAGTCTGGAACCTCCTGCGACAGTCCACAGTCCGGAACCTCCTGCAACGGTCCATGTTCCGGAACCTCCAGCGAGGGTCAACGGTCCAGAGCTTCCAGGCAAGGCGTCCAGTCCAGCTCCAGGGCAAGAGCCATCCTCTGTGCCGGTGCCCAGTCCAGGCATGGCGTCCAGTCCCGCTCCATGGCAGGAGCCTTCATCTGCGCCGGTGGCCAGTCAAGGCACGGCGTCCAGTCCAGCTCCATGGCAGGAGCCTTCCTCTGCGCCGGTGTCCAGTCCAAACACGGCATCCAGTCCAGCTCCAGGGCCGGAGCCTTCCTCTGTGCCGGTGTCCAGCCCAAGCACGGTGTCCAGTCCAGCTTGATGGCAGTAGCCCTCCTCTGCACCGGTGTCCAGTCCGGGCGCGGTGTTCAACCCAGCTCCATGGCGGGAGCCTTCTTCTGCGCCGATGCCTAGTTGGCGTCCAACCCAGCTCCAGGGCCGGAGCCCTTGTCTGCGCCGATGCCCAGTCCAGGCATTGCGTTCAGCCCGGCACGATGGCCGGATCCGGGGTCTGGGCGGGGGCTATGACCCGCACTGGAGCCGCCACCGACACTAGTCACACCCCCTAACCCTCCCATTTGGTTTCAGAGTCTGCACCATTGGGGGAGGGGGGAGGGGGGGGGTACTGTTATGTCCTGAACATAGAGAGCCTTGTTTCTCTATTGTGGAGTAGGTCAGGGTGTGACAAGACTATGGGGTAGTCTAGTTTAACATTTCTATGTGGGGTCTAGTAAAAAAATTCTATGTTGGTGATTTGTATGATTCCCAATTAGTGGCAGCGGTCCACAGTCCGGCTGTCTCTAATTGGGGATCATATTTAAGTAGTTGTTTTTCCCACCTGTGTTTGTGGGATATTGTTTTGTGCATGTGCACCACGTAGTCACATTTCGTTGTTAGTCTATTAATTAATTATTATTTTTTTTCTTCTAAGTTTCACCTTCTTATAAATATGTGGAAATCAACATCCGCTGCGCCTTGGTCCGTCTCGACACATGATCGTGACATTATAAAATAGTTTTGATTAATGTATTTATGTTTTGAGAAGGCAACTACACTTTGAAAACGCATTTACTGTTTTGCAAAAGGCCACAGAGTTCTGTGTATTGTGGACACTGTTTTGAAAATCGACAACATTGTTCCCAATCAAAGAAAAATACCCAAGAAAAACTGTAACTTAGTGACACAGATCACATCAGTCCCTTATAACACTGTTACCCAGATGGAACTAACAGTATGTCATTATACACAATCTACTGCACATACTACACCGTCACCACTCATCAGTCCTAATGCATTTCACTTGTTCACAATGTCAGCCATTTTGTTTACAACCCCCTCAAAGCAACTCTGACCTTTTCCCCACAAATGGGCCTTCCCTTCGGTTGCTGACCTTTCGCTGGGCAGGCGAGTTTGTTAACGTGAAGACGCACTCGTGTTTTCCCTTCCTGAATGTCATGCCTGGAGGCGCAACAGTGCTCTGTAGCTCATCTACAGGCATCTCACTTTATCACCATTCAAGCTGTTATGCTGTTATTTAAACAGTAGCTAAATGCGCACAAAAAAGGCCTGATAGAATGAGGTCATGTCAGATTAATGTAAGAGAAATGTTGCTTGAAAAGATGTGCACATTTATCGAAGGACTAATTTCAACATGAATAAGGGAATGATGTCACAAAGGTCAGTGATACAGTCTCTTTTCTTCCCACACACTCGAAGAACACACAACCACAGCACATGCATATACATATGGGTACACTACACACACACACACACACACACACACACACACACACACACACACACACACACACACACACACACACACACACACACACACACACACACACACACACCTTGATGGAGTGCTGACTGCAAACTTGTTTTTATGCACATATACTGGACGTACTGCTGGGTAAATAAGGAGTTACACAGAATTGAGAAGAAAATCTGCCATATAGCGTAAATGCTTAAGCATACAAGTACTGTTTTGGGCTATGCAAGTTATTATGCTTATCTCCACATGTATCCACACAAATAAAAGTAAGAAACCATGGCGTGTGTTATAGCTGAGACATCTCTCTAGCCCGAAGGCTGGCTTATATTGCACAAGGACAATACCACAATGCTATCTAAAGAAAATCCAATTACACAGTTGGAGATTTTCAGTCTGTCACACCCTGATCTGTTTCACCTGTCTTTGTGATTGTCTCCATCCCCCTCCAGGTGTCGCACATCTTCCCCATTATCCCTTAGGTATTTATACCTGTGTTTTCTGTCTGTCTAAGCCAGTTCGTCTTGTTTGTTCAAGCCAACCAGCATTTTGTCTCAGCTCCTGCTTTTCCCCAGTCTCTCTTTTTCTCGCCCTCCTGGTTTTAACCCTTGCCTGTCCTGTCTCAGAGCCCGCCTGCCTCACCACTCTGCCTGCCCCTGACCCTGAGCCTGCCTGCCATCCTGTAACTTTGCCCTACCTCTGGATTACCGACCTCTGCCTGAACTGACCCTGAGCCTGCCTGCCGTCCTGGACCTTTCCCCCACTTCTCTGGACTATTGACCCCTGCCTGCCTTGACCTGTCTATTTGCCTGCCCCTTTGGGATTATTCAACTATTGGTTATCCAACTTGGTCTGCAGCTGGGTCTTACCTTCATATCTGATACAGTCAGTATAACATTTATATTCTAAAAGCAATCCCTAGCCCTCATACATGCGTCATATTAAAACGTCTGTCATTTCAATGTTACATTTACTCAGATTCAATTTAAAGTCAAGGTTCATTCACAGAGAGATATAAATACAGAAAACCCCACCGGAATAAGACATGCACACTGGGCTTTGTTACATTATATGCTATGGTTGGCCATGGGACCTTTGTAATGCTGGCTCTCTCCTTTTGTCTTTGTGCAGGTGAGCTGCGTTCCTTATGAGCTCTTTATGAATTCTTTGACATTTGAGGCAAAACATCCACAGCCACTTGGGCTCTGGATGCAGGGCCTAGAGAGGGAGAGAGAGAGAGAGAGAGAGAGAGAGAGAGAGAGAGAGAGAGAGAGAGAGAGAGAGAGAGAGAGAGAATGCAGTATAGAGACTTGAAGAAGATGTTTTACTTTTCAAACCAGAAATGTATTGATTTATTATAGATTTCCAATGACGCAAAGAAAACCTCATATATTTACATTCCGGATTACAGAGAATTTGTGGCTCAAGATAAGCAGGTAATCCGCCTACCTCTTCATTATTACTATCATAACAGGCCCATGGGATGTGTTTCCACCCTGCGGTCAGAACCCATTGAGTGAGACGGGTGTGTGGGAGGGAAAGCTACACCGCTGTCCTCACCTGAGTAATGTGTCTACCGCTGGGAGTTAATGTAGTGTGTGTGCGTGTGTGTGTGTGTGTGTGTGTGTGTGTGTGTGTGTGTGTGTGTGTGTGTGTGTGTGTGTGTGTGTGTGTGCGTGTGTGTGTGTGTGTGTGTGTGTGTGTGTGTGTGTGTGTGTGTGTGTGTGTGTGTGTGCCAATGGGAGTTAATGTGGCATGTGTGTATAGGGGTGAATATTTGCTGTGTTTTTGCAAGTAAACATACTGTATATTGACTCCAGTTGCATCTGCCTCCCCCGCTTCTCCTGGTGTGGCTGGGATTTTACTTTTCTGAGTTTCTCAGTTCAGGTGGTACTGAAATAATGCATGGACATTGCCTTCAATATAAACAGAATTCATGTTTAGAATATCTCCTTTCCAATAAACATTCCCAGGTGGTGAAATGCGAGGACCACATCCAGCACAATACCACTACCATCCTTGCAGTCTTTCCTGAAGCGAGCCTCTAAGGTGGCTGACTCAATCAGTGCGCTGAGCATGTGTACCCAAACCAAGACGAGCGGTCACATCATTTGAACCTTAACTCATATCTCACGCTATGCCTGGTTTATAGTTCTGGTGAACTGGAGAGCGAAACACAACTCCTAGTCTTCATCTCAAGACTGTCATGACCGGGATTTCTTGTTACTCACTGACAAGGAGCTGTGGTGTAACGGAGGCAGTAATTGCATCTTTTTGAGCATCTTTTGACCTCAGAATAGCTTCAATTCGTGGGGGCATGGTCTCTACAAGGTGTCAAAAGCGTTCCACAGGGGTGCTGTCCCATGTTGACTCCAATGCTTACCACAGTTGTGTCAAGTTGGCTGGATGTCCTGTGGGTGGTGGACCATTCTTGATACACACAGAAAACTGTTGAGTGTGAAAAACCCAGCAGCGTTGGGTCAGTCTATGTAATGGAAAGCAGATGTTCATAATGCTTTGTATAGTCAGTGTATATACACTCACCTCATTTCAGTCGGTATAGAAACTGTGGGAAGATCACAATTGCATACTTCTCATGTCCACCCTCCTCTCTCCTTCTCAAATCCCATTGGATGAGAAAGCCAGAGGTTCCGCCCCTCTAACCTTCTCCTCCAATGGGTTTTGAGAAGGAAATGATTAGAGGGGACACAAGGAGAATGCAATTGAGATCTTCCCACAGAGAAGGAGAGAGAGAGGGAGGAGAGAGGGATATAGAGAAAAAGTGGAAAGAGAGAGGAGGGAGAGAGAACAGAAGGTAGAGAGTGATACGAAGTGAGAGAGTATATAGGAGGGAAAATATAGGCTGGGGAGTGAGAGAGAAAAGACGAATGGAGAGAGCAGGCTAGAGGGAGGGAATAAGAGAGCAAGCGACAAATTACATGTTTCAAAATAGTTAATTGCAGATGTAGCTATTCTGTTGGATTTTTGTGCTTAAGCAATGATGAGAATACACTGTGCTTTTCACAATGCGCTTGTGTAATGCCTACTGGGAACCAAGATGCAAGGTAGTGCAAGGCAGTGTTCCACAAGCCCACCTTCAATTGTTTCCTCCTCCCCCCTCCTCTCTTCATTATTTTGACATTCTCTTTGCTTGCTCTATCACCTTTCCTTCCTTCCTCTTGCTTCCTTCCCTCTCTCCCTCCAACCTTCCCCTCACCACACTCTCCTCTCTCCCCCCTTTACTCCCCCTTCCTTCCCTTTCCTCCTTCCCTCTCTCCTCTGCAGCGTTAGCTCCATGATGGATGATGGCTGGTTTCTCTGGCCGTCGTCCGGGGAAGTGGTCATGGGTAAGTATTTCAGGGTCAGGGCAACAATGAGGTCTTGCCGTCTGTTAGAATAGCGTGGCGCCGAGGGAGCTCCAGCGTAATTAGCCAAGCGTGGAGCCGCATTTCCCTGTTATTGGTCGACTGTGACTTATAACTGTGCCAAGGGCCAGCTGTAAGACATTGATTCTGCGCTAGCCCAGCTGCACTAGCCCAGGATGCCTGTGTCCGTACCATTAGCAGACTGTGCGGACTTCCAATGCTAATAGCTAGGTGTGCCAATACTCTGCATACTAATAGCCAATTATTGTAATGGGGCTGTACATGCTATTAGCAAGGTGTGCACATTAGCCATGGTAAACCATACCTCTACCCATACTCTTGTTTTAATATATGCATTGAACCTGCATTGCAAGTTGTCCAGAATGAAGTTAAATGATTCCTCTACCACTGCTTGCCAACCCTTAACGTATGGGTATGCACTACACATAAAGGGAGAGTCAAACTAACATGTCTCCGATCCTCTGTCCACATCCAGGTGGATTTACATTGTGCTGCCTAATAATAATAGTCATGTAATCTCTACCTCTGTCTTTCCCAAATATTGTCATTATTGTATAATGATATCCACCAGTCCTTAGTGTCTCGGACCCAGCCCTTATTGAAGCAGTTTAGCAGTAAGTCCATCAATATCCCTGTGCTTTTGGGTCTGGCTTTGAACAAGGTGCTCAGGGAGATCTGTGTGAGCCTAGTTAAAAGTGTGGACTTCCCCTCCCTGGACAAGTCTAAGCCCCAGTCTCTGTGAGCTGTAATCCCCAGCCAGGGCAAGCAGGCAGTAGAGAAGGGTGGAATGGGTCCTGCAGGAACCTTTATCCAGTGGAGAGGGATGGAATGGGTCCTGCAGGAACCTTTATCCAGTGGAGAAAGATGGAATGGGTTCTACAGGAACCTTTATCCAGTGGAGAGGGATGGAATGGGTCCTGCAGGAACCTTTATCCAGTGGAGAGGGGTGGAATGGGTCCTACAGGAACCTTTATCCAGTGGAGAGTTAGGGAATGGGTCCTACAGGAACCTTTATCCAGTGGAGAGGTAGGGAATGGGTCCTACAGGAACCTTTAACCAGTGGAGAGGGGTAGAATGGGTCCTACAGGAACCTTTATCCATTGGAGAGGGGTGGAATGGGTCCTACAGGAACCTTTATCCAGTGGAGAGGTAGGGAATGGGTCCTACAGGAACCTTTATCAGGGCAGGTGTGGAGTTCCGCAGCTCAGTAGTCATGTAAAGAACATGGATCGGATCACCTCCACTCCCATGTGTGGCCAAAGTAAGATGGCTGAACATAGTGGATGAGAGCTGGGGAAACATTTATGGATAAAGCAGAACCAGTGCAGCAGACCAGACCATTGATGTAGTAGTAGTTAGGCCTTGGAATGCATTATGCATGACTTTGTGCCCAGCAGTACCACAGAAGGTACTCAACATCTCAAGTTTCTTTTCTTGAGAGGGTTGGATATGTTATCTATCGTGACAAACTGAAAAGCCAGTCATGGTATTTGAAACAATGTAAATGCTGTACAATCAATGGTTGATGTTAACTTTTTTAGAGATGACTAGAACATTCGGGAGAAAGACAGCGCAACGCAAAGGGTGAAATTCACTGTCACAGATTGACAACATTTCCATCTCCAGACTAAATCTCTCTTGTTCCAACACGAACCGGGTAATGGTGACATCCTCTCCCATTCCCACATGGTGCTAAAGAGGTGACGCTCTTTAAATGCTATCAATCAGCCATGGTTGGTGGAAAGAGGACGATTATCTGGGGATACATTAAGTGGCAATAACGTCTCATAGCAGTTCAGGCTCGCACAGGAATCTGATTTGTATGGTGACATTATCCTGCAGCTTTACGCTCCACACTGAGCTGCAGCTGGGGGTTCTATATATGGCACTCAACATTCTGCTCCTGTTCCTTCCACAGCTAATTGAAATAATTATAAAGAAAGTTCAAGTTTTCCATCGGATTTGTTAGTGTATTCCACCCCGGCTCTGAAAAAATTATTCCAAACATAAAGGCAATTTGCTGTAGGGGCGGGGGGAAAGAGATGTAAGACCCATTGAGGCTGAAGGGTGACCTGGCAAGAAGGCAAAACAGGGAAATAGCAGTGTATATGCATCAGATCTGGTGAAATACATGTATGCATTTAAAGTATGTATTTCCTGAGATTGTCATCTGATTCAGAATGATATCTGAAAGAAAAGAATCAAATTCAGATACATGATGTATTATTGGCCTATGTAATATTCATTCTGACCCTGCCCGGCACACAATTTAATATTGTATATGTCTCATATACACAGGACACAGTGGGATGTAAACAGTCAAATGAAATGCTTACTTGTGAGCCACCTCTTAACAGTGCAGTGAAATACCAAAGAAGTACACATTTTTATATCAAACAATACAAATTACAAGGGGAAAGGGCGAGACCCAGATGCAGACACGGGAGGCAGATGGTTTGAATCTTTGATATTTATTAATAATCTCAAAGGGGTAGGCAAGAGAATAGTTGTGGACAGGCAAAAGGTCAAAACCACTTCAGAGTCCAGGAGGTACAGTGTTGCAGGCAGGCTAGAGGTCAGGGCAGGCAGAATAGTCAGGCAGGCGTGTACAGTGTCCAGAAAACAGGCAAGGGTCAAACCCGGGAGGACTAGCAAAAGAGAACAGAAAAGGCAGGAGCACGGGAAAAATACGCTGGTTGACTTGGAACATACAATACGAACTGGCACAGACAGACAGAAAACACAGGTTTAAATACACAAAGGATAATGGGGACGATGGGTGACACCTGGAGGTGGTGGAGACTAGCACAAGGACAGGTGAAACAGATCAAGTTGTGACACAAATACTAAGCCCACATTGAAATTGTCAAGTTGATGGGTTCATTTAAACGTGATTTGGTTCAGTGATACCACTTGAGGTAACACGAGGATGATAGAACCATGTCAGAACTGTAAAACAAAAAAACACATTCTCTTTCTGACTGAACAATGACGAGATAAAGTTGAAACAGGAAGGATGAGAGAGGTTACATCTGTTGTGTTTTTCATGCAGGATATAATGAAAGGAAGTCATATCAAGCGATGGACTGAATGTTGATATGATCATTATTATACTTGATGTGTATGAGGCTGAGATGAGGCCGTGAGGGAAGTACTTAAACAGAAGAATAGCAATCCATCACTCTCCATAAACCCTGAAAAATGTTATTTAAGTGAACAACTCCTTACCCACTTACCTACTCTACTATAGAGGAATTGGTAAAGTGATTGCTAGCTAACTGTAGACAACTGTAGCTATCAACAGAAGCTAACCATCTTGGCTAAGTGTGGGGGGAACAAGTCAGTTATTTACCCATTAGTTAGCTGTGTACCACTCTTTGCCAGCAAAAGAAGGCCTTCTCCAAAACAGCCAAGATGTTTCCAGTTTTGTTTACATTATTGCGATTTGTGTCTCCACTTTCTAAGCGACCTACAAAAAGCTTTGCACTGCAATAACAAATACACATGCAAACCCTCTCTGAGATCAAAGCGGATGTAGAAAGCAGGCATTACAGCCATGAACCTGGAGTGCCAGACAACAGTCATTTTTAATTAACACAGGAATCACTTTGAGTGAGATAATGTTGATGCGCTTTCTCTCTGAACAGGCTTTTGAGAAGGTCAGCCCAATCAGTTCAATAATACACAGAACAGAGTTCCCTTTTAATACAGGAGCAAATTTTGAAACTGGGTGGTAAGTGTGGGTGAGGCCTCCCGGGTGACGCAGTGGTCTAGGGCACTGCATCGCAGTGCTAGCTGTGCCACCAGAGATTCTGAGTTCGCACGCGGGCTCTGTTGCAGCCGGCCGCTACCGAGAGGTCCATGGGGCGACGCACAATTGGCCTAGCGTCGTCCGGGTCAGGGAGGGTTTGGCCAGTAGGGATGTCCTTGTCTCATTGCGCACTAGCGACTCCTGTGGCGGGAAGGGCGCAGTGCGCGCTAACCAGGTCGCCAGGTGCACGGTGTTTCCTCCGACACATTGGTGCGGCTGGCTTCCGGGTTGGATGCACGCTGTGTTAAGAAGCAGTGAGGCTTGGTTGGGTTGTGTATCGGAGGACGCATGGCATTCGACCTTCATCTCTCCCGAGCCCGTACGGGAGTTGTAGCGATGAGACAAGATAGTAACTACTAACAATTGGATATCACGAAATTGGGGAGAAAAGGGGGTAACATTTAAAATAAAATAAAAAGTGTGGGTGCATAAAGGCCAGAGAACTACAGGATCTGTGCCCCTGTTCTGTCTCCTCACCCCTCCCCTCCCCTCTTCTCCATGGCACTGATGTCAGGTAGATTGCCGCTGTGACAGACAGAGGGTGGCCAGGACTCTGGCTAATTGATGCCTAATGTCTTCCCATGTCAAAGACCGCTCACACAGCATATGTCTCTGACGAGTTCCTTGGCCAAAATAATGAGCACTGCCCAGGTTAATGAGGTTTGGGCCCATTTGATGAGCGGCTCTGCTGAAATCAGCAGGATATCATCTAAATATGTAGCAGGCCTGCTCAATGTGGAGAGCGGTGTGAGTGGTCTGAAACCAGCAGCCTCTCACACAGAGATTCATTCGAAGAATGTGTGAGATAAGGAGATGTTAGGTGGCGGGGGTTGTTGTGTGGTGCTTTTCCCAAACACACACACCCGCAGGAAGGAAAGCACACACGTACGCACACACATACACCTCTCTCTCTCATTCTCATTCCTTTCTCGTTCTTCATCTTCTCTGGTTTCCTTTTATCCTTACCACTGCCCTCTCCTCCGTTCCCCATCGGCTGAGATGATGAGAGGTAGTAAGTACGGGCTTTGGGTGTGTGTTGACACACGGACCTTCACGCTCTCCGCCTCGCTGCTTCTGTAATTACATTCCTTATCTCCTGGCAGAGCCACACAATTTCTCACCGCCACCACCGTCGCTCCAAAATTACATTGGGCCCATCTCAAGAACACGTATGTAATGAATTCCAAATAGACACATTGTCAATTATTTTCCTATCTCACTTAAAATAGGTCCTGTGACAACAGATCATAAAAAAGAGAAACAGAAAGTAATCATCGTCCATCTATAGTGTGAGAGTTAGGGTTTTTTCTTTATGTTGTATGCATTGGAGTGGGGAACAAGTTTTGGGACTAGGACTACTGGACTTGAGTGTCTTACCCCAAATCTCAGTTCAGCACCAACTGACACACCCTGGCATAATTGTGTTTATTACGGCTGATGCTTCACCATGCACTCCAAAAGTACAACTGGAGGGGATGTTTTTGAAGAGACACTATCCTCTCCTGAAGTGCAGACACAGACGTACCAGCACTCAGACACCATGGGGATTTAATAGATCCATCTCTTTCCTACATGTAAGTACTCAGGTCTCTGGGGTGTATGAGAGCTCTGTGTGTCTCATAGATCCACCAGTACAACTATACACCCCCCTCTCCTTCACTCCTCTTCTCCCTCTTCCGTCCAACCTCTTTATTTCTCCATAACGGCTTTCTTGTCCTCTACATCCCCCTCTCACCCCTCCTCTCCTGCTGTAACTACCGCTGGAGTCTTTACTCATCCCCGCGAGGCTGGTTGGGAGGTGGGCTCCCCAGTAACAGGGATGGGGGGAACACAGGGGGGTGTGTCTGATAGAACCGTGAGCTGGAGGTTGTGTGACGTACGGAGGCGGTAGGAGATACTGACCAGGCAGTATAGTACTCTACTCTGCTCTGTCCACACAGAGATGCATTAATTCAACAGCAATCACATGATACTGTATAAAACATTCACATTTGTTCTAATGTTTACTGTATTCCATACCACTACTTTACACGATATGTCCTCTTTAGTTAAGAAATAAAATTTAAGATCTAAACAAAGTATGTGATCTCTCCCAGCAAGAGTGAGTATTAGTCAGGGCAGAGTACACTCTTAGGAAAAAAGGTGCTGTCTAGAACCTTAAAAGGATCTTTGGCTGTCCCATAGGAGAACCTTTTTGAAAACCCTATTTGTGGATGCAGGCAGAAACCTTTTGGTTCCAGATAGAACCCCTTTGGGTTCCATACAGCTTTCTACATGGAACCAAAAGGGGTTTCATCTGGACCCAACAAGGGTTTTTACTTGGAACCAAAAAGGGGACAGCTGCAGAACCCTTTGGGAGCCCTTTCTTCTAAGAGTGTAGACCCTCCACTACCCTCTACCAACATGACAAAGAGTACAGGTTGTCTCATACCTTACCAGATAAGGCCGACACCCCAGGTCCTGAGTACAGCCCTGTCATGTAAGCTGTCCTCTCACCACCATTTGTCTGAAATCTGCTGCATGTTATTCAATAGGAATGACTGGTGGTGTGAAGCCTGCAGTGCAGAGAGTGTCCCAATCGATGTTTAAAGCATTGCTCTGCCCTATAGGTATACATCTAGTTGAGCACGGATACTTCTTCTTAAGGTCATGTCTTTCAAGACACGGTTTCTGAATCCTCATAGTAAAAAGAAGAGGGAAAATGAAATGGTATACTTTGAGGCACACCTTCAAACTAAATTCCAATACTAGGGATCATTAATTATAAAAGGCTGTACAGAAGCAAAGTAGAATGAAAGGGAGATAGAGGGAGAGATGAGTGAGAGAGGCAGCAGAATAGAGAGAATCTCAGAGAGCTGAAGAGAGACCAAAAGTCTGTTTTATTGGATGGCAGCAGTTGGTAGGTGGTGATTTATGTGTTAATACACTCTGAAACAGTTCACTCTCCCCGCACCCAGACCACCCGTCTCCACAGAAACAGGGATGGAGGAGTGAGCTCGGAAGAAAAATGACAGGCAATAATATGGGAAACCAGCGAGGGGGAAAACGTAATATGCAGTTATTTCAGATAATTGGGAACGAGTCCGATGGAGAGAAAGAGATAAAATAGATAGTTTGGTCTTTTTGATTAATGAAGATTGCCAGAGAGAGGAAGAGAACAAGAGAGGGTGTCACAAAAGGGCACCAGTTCTGAAGGAGTTAATGACTACATTAGCCTCATGTTTCCATGATGCACTGATAAATCACACATGCACAGATACATATATACACACACACCAATGGACCAATAGGGGACATATACACATTCATGCTGTATGACTGTATACCATGCAAGTTCCAGCTTATAGCATCAAATCAGTGTGAAAACCTGTGGGGTACAAAGCATATGCAGAATTCATAACTATATCACATTCTTAGACAGATATCCATACTGAATTAATTCCATGGAGGCCCATCACAAACAAAGGGGTCTCAATCACTCTCTGTTTCTGCTGGGCATTGGGTACAAAGAGTGGAGGACAACTTAGCTCCATAGAGCCCTGCCAGCGCTGAATAACAATGAAGATTGTTACGTTTTAATCTCCTGAATTTGGCTTCAGAGCAGAGCGCGAGAAGTCGAGTGCTCTACAAGTTTCAGATTGAAGGATGGAGAGAGGGTGGAGAGAGAGGGACACGGGGCCGTCTGAGTAGGAACAGAGGGAGAGCAAACTGAGTGCCAGAGGGGAGGAAGGAGGTGATGAGGTGTGTGGAAAGGGAAGGAAAACAGTGTGTGGGTTGAAGGGGCGCAGGACCAAAGAGAGCTAGTTCTCCTCTCTGGCTTTATTCCTCAGTTTCTTTCTCTTGCCGTCTCTCTCTGTTTCTCTCTCCCTTTTCATCCTTCTCTCTATCTCTCTCTCTCATCCCCTTCTCTCTATCTCTCTCTCTCTCATCCCCTTCTCTCTATCTCTCTCTCTCATCCCCTTCTCTCTATCTCTCTCTCTCATCCCCTTCTCTCTATCTCTCTCTCTCATCCCCTTCTCTCTATCTCTCTCTCATCCCCTTCTCTCTATCTCTCTCTCTCATCCCCTTCTCTCTATCTCTCTCTCTCATCCCCTTCTCTCATTAGTTCTAATTGAACAATATCAGCTTCACAATTAAACATATAGTTAACATACACTCAGTATACAAAACATTAAGAACCACAGCTCTTTCCATTACATAGACTGACCAGTTGAATCCAGGTGAAAGCTATGATCCTTGTCACTTGCTAAATCCACTTCAATCAGTGTTAATGAAGGGGAGGAGACGTTTTAAAGAATGATTTTTTAGCCTTGAGACAATTGTGACACGGATTGCGTATGTGTGTCACTCAGAGGGTGAATGGGCAAGACAAAATAGTTATCTGCCTTTGAATGGGGTAAGTGCCAGGTGCACCGGTTGTGTCAAGGACTGCAACGCTGCTGGGTTTTTCACGCGAAACAGTTTCCCGTGTGTATCAAGAATGGTGCACCACCCACAGGACATCTAGCCAACTTAACAAAACTGCGGGAAGCACTGGAGTCAACATGGGGAAGCATCCCTGTCGAACCTTGTAGAGTCCTTGCCCCAACGAATTGATGCTGTTCTGTTCCTAATATTTGGAATACTCAGTGTATATCTAAATACAACATAAAGTCTTCAAAAAAAATGAAAGAAGAACAGAAATGGAAGAACAGCTCAGCGCTGAACTGGAAGTGTGGTGTTTAGTTATTGCCCTTAAAGCTAGGGGTGTAGGGTTCCACAGAGACCACTGGATATGTTTCATAGCTGGAAATGCAGAAAATGGAGGCTCACAGGAAATTGTCTAAGGGTGAAGTTGGCAGAACACTCATCGCCCACTCCAGGGTTTAGTCTGTGTGGCTTGGAAACTGGCCAGGCAGTGTCTCTTTGAGCATGGTTTCTTGGTGTGCATGGAGATTGTTCCACATGCTTTCTAGCTCTCCCACTCACTCAACCCTCGCCAGTGTTCCAGCGTTCCAGTAGCAGAATCAATGGCATGCTCTCCCGGTCCGCTCAACCGTACTTAAATCAATAGGATTCAGCAAATCAGATGCATTAAAACCACCCTCAGTGTCTCTACACCAACACCACGGTCCATCATAACCTTTACTGATCAGCCTGATAAGTTGCATTTCCACCAAACAATATGCTTACTAAGAAACAGATCAACATACAGTTGATAACAACCACCCATGCAATTTGCTTTAGTAACAGGGACCTCTCATTATTTATCATCAACAGGTGAAATGAATGGGTGACCAGTATTACACACACACACACACACACACACACACACACACACACACACACACACACACACACACACACACACACACACACACACACACACACACACACACACACACACACACACACACACACACACACACAAACAGCTCCTATATCAAGAACATACCTTAAAGCGTGTCATCATATGTTACTTTAAAGATCCACAGTCGTTGTCCAGGGGTTATACAGGGGACATAAAGCACAGAGAAAGGTCATGATCACGGGTGGAAACGTCAATAAGAATCGATGCAAAGACACTAACCATTCTGTACAATGTCAGCACTGTAAAAACAACACCCCAAAATCAAGTTGTTTTTACTAATTTATATTAAGTAACTGGTTCCACAGCCTTTTTTTAGTTTACAATTTTATTTCGGTCCAAGTGTTACCTGAACTAAAATAAAAAAATTGTTGGCCCAAACTTAGCTCCAACTTGAGAAAACTTTCAAATATGTTTTTTTCTCTACTTGTATCATATGTTCATTAAACTTTAATTGGGCATCTTAACTAAAAATGTCTGTGCAAATTTTTACACAAACATATTTTTTTAATGTATTTAACTAGGCAAGTCAGTTAAGAACAAATTATTTTTTACAATGAAGGCCTACACGACACTGGGCCAATTGTGCGGCGCCCTATGGCACTCCCAATCACGGCCAGATGTCATACAGCTTGGAATCAAACCAGGGACTGAAGTGATGCCTCATGCACTGAGATGCAGCGCCTTAGACCACTGTGCCACTCAGGAGCCCAACATACAATGGTTTCAACTTATATATATATATATATATATATATAAGTTGAAACCCCTGTACAACGATATATACACGTATTTGAAACACTGCTGATTTTGCAGGTTTTCCTACTTACAAAGCATGTAGAGGTCTGAAATTTTTATCATATGTACACTTCAACTGTGAGAGACGGAATCTAAAACAAAAATCCAGAAAATCACATTGTATGATTTTTAAGTAATTAATTTGCATTTTAGGTCATTGACCAGGTCCTGCCGTGTAGTTCTGGGCTGATCCCTCACCTTCCTCATGATCATTGATGCCCCACAGGGTGAGATCTTGCATGGAGCCCCAGACCGAGGGTGATTGACCGTCATCTTGAACTTCTTCCATTTTCTAATAATTGCGCCAACAGTTGTTGCCTTCTCACCAAGCTGCTTGCCGATTGTCCTGTAGCCCATCCCAGCCTTGTGCATGTCTACAATTTTATCCCTGATGTCCTTACACAGCTCTCTGGTCTTGGCCATTGTGGAGAGTGTATTTTATACAGGTAACGAGTTCAAACAGGTGCAGTTAATACAGGTAATGAGTGGAGAACAGGTGTATGTGTGTATGTGTATGTGTATGTAAACATTATATTAAGTGGCGTTGTTTAAAGTGGCTAGTGATACATTTTTTACATACATTTTTCCATTATTAAAGTGGCTGGAGTTGAGTCAGTATGTTGGCAGCAGCCATTCAATGTTAGTCGTGGCTGTTTAACAGTCTGATGGCCTTGAGATAGAAGCTGTTTTTCAGTCTCTCGGTCCCTGATTTGATGCACCTCGCCTTCCAGATGAGAGCGGGGTAAACAGGCAGTGGCACGGGTGGTTGTTGTCCTTGACGATCTTTATGACCTTCCTGTGACATCGGGTGGTGTAGGTGTCCTGGAGGGCAGGTAGTTTGCCCCCGGTGATGCGTTGTGCAGACCTCACTACCCTCTGGAGAGCCTTACGGTTGTGGGTGGAGCAGTTGCCGTACAAGGCGGTGATATAGCCTGACAGGATGCTCTCGATTGTGCATCTGTAGAAGTTTGTGAGTGCTTTTGGTGACACGCCAAATTTCTTCAGCCTCCTGACGTTGAAGTGGCGCTGCTGCGCCATCTTCACGACGCTGTCTGTGTGGGTGGACCAATTCAGTTTGTCCGAGGAACTTAAAACTTACTACCCTCTCCACTACTGTCCCGTCGATTTGGATAGGGGGGTGCTCCCTCTGCTGTTTTCTGAAGTCCACAATCATCTTCTTTGTTTTGTTGATGTTGACTGTGAGGTTATTGTCCTGACACCACACTCCGATGGCCCTCACCTCCTCCCTATAGGCCGTCTCGTCGTTGTTGGCAATCAAGCCTACCACTGTAGTGTCGTCCGCAAACTTGATGATTGAGTTGGAGGCGTGCATGGCCATGCAGTCGTGGGTGAACAGGGAGTACATGAGAGGGCTCAGAACACACCCTTGTGGGGCCCCATTGTTGAGGATCAGCGGGGTGGAGATGTTGTTACCTACCCTCACCACCTGGGGGCGGACCTTCAAGAAGTCCAGTACCCAGTTGCACAGGGCGGGGTCGTGACCCAGGGTCTCGAGCTTGATGATGAGTTTGGAGGGTACTATGGTGTTAAATGCTGAGCTGTAGTCGATGAACAGCATTCTCACATAGGTATTCCTCTTATCCAGATGGGTTAGGGCAGTGTGCAGTGTCGTTGTGATTGCGTCGTCTGTGGACCTATTGGGGTGGTAAGCAAATTGGAGTGGGTGTCAGGTAGGGTGGAGGTGATATGGTCCTTGACTAGTCTCTCAAAGCACTTCATGATGACGGAAGTGAGTGGTATGGGGCGGGGCGGTAGTCGTTTAGCTCAGTTACCTTAGCTTTCTTGGGAACAGGAACAATGGTGGCCCTCTTGAAACATGTGGGAACAACAGACTGGGATAAGGATTGATTGAATATGTCCGTAAACACACCAGCCAGCTGGTCTGCGCATGCTCTGAGGGCGCGGCGGTGGATGCCGTCTGGGCCTGCATCCTTGCGAGGGTTAACACGTTTAAATGTTTTACTCAAGTTGGCTGCAGTGAAGGAGAGTCCGCAGGTTTTGGTAGCGGGCCGTGTCAGTGGCGCTGTATTGTCCTCAAAGAAGTTATTTAGTCTGTCTGGGAGCAAGACATCCTGGCCCGCGATGGGGCTGGTTTTCTTTTTGTAATCCGTGATTGACTGTAGACCCTGCCACATACCTCTTGTGTCTGAGCCATTGAATTACAACTCTACTTTGTCTCTATACTGACGCTTAGCTTGTTTGATTGCCTTCCGGAGGGAATAGCTACACTGTTTGTATTCGGTCATGTTTCCGGCTTTCAGTTTCGTGCGAATGCTGCCATCAATCCATAACAGTATGGGCAAGTTTCTGATAAAGTCAGAGGCATTAGGCTACTATTGTTGATCCTAGTTTGTCTGTAACATCAAAGAAAAAGATAAATAGTTGCTGTCAAAAATGTGTAATACTTTCTGTATTAATAGTACAGTTTTTTTGCTAATGTTTGGGTTCCCTGTGTTGCCAACCAGAAATGTAAGTGATTGGGAGAATGTGGGATATATGGTAGGCTACTCTTTGACATTTTGTAATACCTTTGTCATCTAACACTGATAAATAAAGAAAGTATGCTTTTGCTAACAATCAAGAGGAAACTGACTGAACGACTCAGAAACTCACCAGTTTATGCTCTCCAAATGGACGTTAGTTGTGAGGGCTAAGATGCCTATGCATTTTGTTCGCTATACATGTCGTGGGATGCTATTCACGAGGACATACTGTTCTGTCTCATGATTCCCAAGCATGAAACAACACATGGGATGTGCTGCGTGGCTATATTGACGAAAAACAGATTCCATGGGATTGAATGGTGGGCTTTTGTACAGATGGGACCCATCTGTGGCGGGACGGTGGGCAGGCCTCTGTACTATATAGTAGTTATGAATATGTCTCCCTATGCCATATGGATGCATTGTATAATACGCCGAGAGCAACTGGCGGCAAACAAGCTGAGCACAGAACTCTGAGATATACTGCAGCAGTTAACTTTGATTGTAAACTACATCAAACCACATCAGCTGCGCTCACTCACGCTTCTTCGCAAAACTATGTGGAGATATGGGATTAGAGCATGACAGAGGGAGTGTTGGAAATATTTTTTGCATTAAGAGAGAAACTGTTGTCACTCACAATGGATGTAAAAAAATATATAATAATGTGTCTCCTTGCCAATGTAACAGACATATTTGGGAAACTGAACACACTGAATGCAAGCATGCTGGGGAAATAGTTTCTACAGATGAGTGATCAGTGGATTAAGAGGAAATAATTATTTTTGGAGTGAAAGTCTTTCAAAAGTGAACCATGCCCCATTCCCTTGGCTGTGCATGTTTCTAACAGAAAACCACATCAATAAGTGTCCCACACAAGTGATGAATGGTTACCTCCAACACTTGGAAGAGCACTTTGGGACCTACTTCCCAATCTGTTTTGACTGTGATCCTGTCTCAGTTGACATGCCGTTAGGTGAAATCAAACAGCTGATCGAGCTGTCATGTGACCGAATGCTGCAGACAATGCATTCACAGGTCACTATGGAGGAGATTTATGTACCCTTCGCCAGCTCATATCTGCGTGAAGCTGCATTCAGTGATCTAGACTGCATTAAAACCAAATATCGATCCAGGTTGGATGTGACAGCAGAGATGAGGTGCTTTGAGACCATCTCATTAGCGATGGTGAGATAAGAGACGTTATGTAAGACTAATTTCCAATTGACTGTAATAGCCACACATTAGAAGTATGTGATGGTGAGTCAGAAATACTGTTACAATGTTTTAAAATTGACTGCCATAGCCCCAAATAAAAAGGCAAACATTGGCTCGTAATTATATATATTTTTTCACATGGTTGGGGTCCTGATAATTTTCAGATATCAGAATGGGGCCAAAAAAGTTGGGAACCCATGCTTTAGTGTTTGCTTCACGTGCTCTCATTCGTGCTAGCCTGCCTAGTCAGTGAGTCAGATGAATGAAAGAGCCAACTAAAGAGAGAAGCACCAGATAAAAAAAACTATCTTCATGGTGAGCGTGTTATAAAGCATAGGATATGAAACAACAAGTTAAGCGGAGTGTAATGATATTATTGTTGTTAGTTTTTTTAGGACATTTTAATAGTTTAATTAATTTAAGTCAGTTAGCATAGAAGCTAAGGTTGGCTAACGTTAGCTGCAGTCAAGCTAGCATGTGGTAGTCATGGCGACATAGGACTCCAATGACACAGAGTGTGAAAACAAAGGGAAACATTGTATCTTGCTGTGGTTAGGGATATGTTGAGAATGACATGATGAAAATGTATGAGATAAGATGATAATTAATACCTTTTCACAAATGTAGAAATGTATACGAGTAGCCTAGTCAGTTAAATGAGAGAGTAATAGTAATTAGCTGATAGGCCTACCTGTTCTCAGTCATGCAAATGTAATATGTGCATTATTCTCTCCTCTCTCGCTTTAGTCTCTTGACTACAATACTCTGGTCCATGCTTGTGGCAGCAGCCTGTGCTGAATAATAAAATGAATAATCATGAAGTCCTTGGCAGGGTCCATGAATAATTTGATTATCTTCACATGAGGAGACATATGAGGTAAACATCAATGTGGCCGGGGGAGAAAAAGTCGCTGTTATGAATACCTGAAAGGCCAGTTAATGAACTTTTTGGCGGGAAAGCAGGGGAGAAGGGGGTCTCCATGGGGACAGAGATACATTTTACCTGATCAGCATGACCGTTTCATTTGCATGACATTAACCTGTTATGACTAGGGCCAGGAGTACTTCCTCAGGAAAAAGTTTACAGTATAGGTCATGATGGCCCAATCCTCATAGTCATCAGGACATTGCAATCCACAAGGCAGAAGATGCAGTTCGTTAACTGGTGACTGTTCTCTTGTTGACTACAGGACTGTGCCAGGTGGTCTGGTCACAGTGGGAGTGGGACACTCTTCATTAAGAGAACACTAAGGCATCCTGCTGCTGGGAACGTGACTCTGTGACAAATGATGACTCTATCTATATAGGAGATAAGGAAGCTATTGCTATAACATACACATACAAACATACAAATGCACACACACACACAAAAAGTACACACACACAAACAAGAATACATCCATGATCAATTGTTTATCCGCACTATGTGCCACGGCCTTCATGCCGGCAATCATTTTCTATTTTCATCGGTGGTAATAGAAAATAAAACACACACACTTCCCTCCACCTACATCTCCCTGTGAGGGTTTTAATTAAGATTTCACACACAGACAAGTCTCCCACCATTCACAGCCGAACTGCTCCTTGAACCTCATTGAGTCAGATAGGCCTCCCTCCCACAAAGATAGTTGATAAATTGCATCTCTGAAAAGGTGATTAGACACCGCTACGGTCCGTGCCACGTCACGCCGCACCATGCTGGTAGGGGTGTATCCCTACTTCAGCTCATTGTCTTACTGAGCACAGCTAATGGGCACAAAAAGCTAGAGACTTTTACCTCTGAGACTAAAATCATCCACACACACACACACACACACACACACACACACACACACACACACACACACACACACACACACACACACACACACACACACACACACACACACACACACACACACACACACACACACAATATTCTCAGCACTATTATCGAAATCTCAGAGAAAACAAGGCTATAATTATATTAGACTGAAGGGGTTGAGAGTGAGGGAATCTAGTAGCATTTCCATCAGAACAAATTAGTGTAGTTACATACGGTCAGGGATAGTGGTCCCAAGCACTTCACAACACTAAGGGAAACTCACCTCACCTAATGTACAAAGAGAGGGACACAAGTAAACACCCACAAGAGTTGAGGAATTGAGTGACTCCATTGAGACACACACTGCCACCAATAGTGATGGATGAAACCAATCATTAATGTCCCCAGTTCTCGACAGGCAGAATGGTACAGTGACAGCCACTCTTTTATTTTATCATCTGGCCTGTCACATTAAGAATGACAGAGGGGATACAGGGCTGAGATGGAGAGGAACAATAACCGTTATACTGCCGCCTTTCTCCTCAGATGTGTTAGAGGAGACCTGATGACCCCAACAGAACCACAGTAATAAAATGTGACCAGAGGGTCGGCTACTATTTCAGCACACTGGACCAGAAGAACCAGCAGAACCGGAGACAGACATTCATTATAGTTGCGCCGGTCGGTACATTGTATTGTAGTCAATTTCATTCTGATGTTATCAGCGGTCACAGAGAGACAGACGAACATCTTCATTCTATGTTTAGCGGAGATCTTCTGTGTATAAAGTGACACGGAATGGAAAAAAGCATCTGACGACCCAGTTAGCTGTTCTTCGAGTGGTCTGAGGCAGTCGGTAAATTAATGTTTTCAAGTGCAGCTTTATTAACGATGGTTTTGGGAAACAGCTCTGAGATGTAAAGATGGTTCTAACGATGAACTTGGCCTTAAGATGCTTTTGTTAATCCAGGCCCTGGACAATAAATGATGTGAGGCAAAACACAAGCGCAAATTACATTTTCGAAAGACACCTTTTGAATGTGGAAATTTGTATAATTTTGTATTATCACCTTCCGGTGTAAAAACCATGGAAATTGTTTTTAAGTGTGAAGTAGGCATTTTAAGTGTGAAGTAGGCATTTTAAGTGTGAAGTAGGCATTGGTCTTAATCTGAAAAAGAGCTACATGAGCACCATAGTACCTACTCCACCCATGCTCTAACAAGGTTTTCCAGCACAAAGCTTTGACCTACTAAAGTAGCTATGATCTAATGTATATACAGTACATGTACAGTATACCCCACAGGGATGCTGGCACATGTTGACTCCAATGCTTCCCACAGTTGTGTTTTGGTGGACCATTGAGACACATGGGAAACTGTTGGGAGTGAAAAACCCAGCAGTGTTGACGTTCTTGACACAAACCGGTGCGCCTGGCACCTACTACTATACCCAGTTCACCCTCTGAATGGCACACATACACAATCCATATCTCAATTGTCTCAAGGCTTAAAAATCTTTCTTTAACCTGTCTCCTCCCCTTCATCTACACTGATTGAAGTGGATTTAACAAGTGTTATTAATAAGGGATCATAGCTTCCAACTAGAATCACTTGGTCAATCTATATCATGGAAAGAGCAGGTGATCATAATGTTTTGTACACTCAGTATATATACTGTATAATTAGGATGTATATATGTTTAGATATAGGCCTATTGTAAATGTGAATTATTGTAGCGTCACCATCTTTATTGCAAAGAAGTATACAAATACACACAACTTTAAGATACATTCTCATTTGACAGAGGTAATGAACTGCGCATTGAGCAGCACATCAATTGATGAAATAGGACCATGTTTGCAAGAGCTTAAGTCAATCAGGAATGGAGACAGGCTCTATAGACCTCTATATATGAGTGACTGTGGCCAACGCATGCTGGGCATCTACTGAACAAAAAAAATAATCATCTCAATTACATGTATTGCTAAATAAAAAAGTTGAAGGAAATACAGGAAGGCACCACATTACTACCAGACAAAACAACTTGCTCAGCATGTAAAACTGTTAAAAAAAGGCTTGTTTTCATATAATAAAAAAGCTTGAAAAGGTAGTAGAATGGGATTAGTGTAGTGTGTGGATAATCCAATTCTTTAACTTGTATGCGGTACAAATCATATTATTGTGGGAGAACCTCCTCTAAGAGTCTGACTTAGGCTGTTTGAGAAGGTTTGAATGTAAATCAACCTGCATACACATTGTTTGAAGTACGATAGACCAACATATCTACTGTAGTAGGTCAAAGCTATGTGCTGAAAAACCTTGGTAAAATATTGTCAGCCGCTCATGGACGTCCTACATTGGCTGCAAGAATGTTAAGGTAAAATCTTTTGATACAATCACAGCTTTTATTGCAGTGTCAAAATAGTATCAAACAACAGAAAAAAAATAAACATTTGTTTATGGTTTCTGAATTCAGAAAATTTACATTGTCTGATATCAAAGGAGGCAGCCAGACGGTGATATAAGTAAAAACATATGACTCCCGGTTAAATAAAATAAATACAACTTTGAGTGAATGAATGAATGATCAGATCAGATCTGACTGCTGAGTCTAAAGGTGTCCACCTACTGTACATCGGCTCAGTTTGCTTCTATCTGAACTCAGTTAGGCAAAATAAACATCTGTGCTCGCATACTCCCTGTAGACCTTTGCTTGAAAAACGAGAAAAAAAGCGGCAATATTACTGTTGTTTGTCCCTCTTGAGCCACTGTAGCAACAACATACCCAGTAACACTTCCTCAATATAAGCCAAATTAATCTAAGATAAATCACGAAATCTTTAATACGTTTTTTTTGGTCTTAGTCTCCCAATTTTACATCTAACTAAGATGTTTAGTGCAATATTTTTCAAGTGAAGAAATGTGCATGAAAACTAATCGTCTCTTGTTGAATCACAACAAACACTTCATTGAAGAATCCCGTCCATAGTTCCCACCCCTACTAGGAGTAGTACTGTTGACCAATCACTGATGAAGGGGCGTAGGACTTCGGCTACCGAAGTCGTAATATGCGCAAACTGTTTCGATTGGGAAGCATACGGTAAGCTTACCATGCAAGAACATGAGCTGTTGTGACTAAGTGAAGGAGTCAAAAGCAACAGTGCACACAAACTCCTGCCTATTTATACCAATGGTCAACAACAACTCGCGTATCATACATGAAACCTTGTCATACTACTTCACTGCTTTACCAATATGTATTACAACAACAACAACACACTCTCTGTATTACAATGTTCTACTAAAGAATGACAGATTATTAGGACACCGTGTGGTAATTATTACATTCAACTCAGCACATTAAGAAAATGGTGTAATTAAGATTCTTGTCTCTACTGTGTCAATGGGAAGAATAGCAGGAGGTAAGGGATCAAGAGGAGAATAGTACAGGGTGTAGAAAAACATACCTTGAAGTGGAACTGACAGCGTTTTAACTACTTTGCAGATATGAAACAAACACACGCTCATAATATCAGTCAGAAATGTGTAATTCCCAGGTTATGCTTCAAAACCAACTTTATAAGAGGTTTTAAAAACAGTTTCTATTTGACAAAAAATTCCATGACATACAGTAAAGCTTTGTTGTCAGACTAGATGGATGCAGCTCAATGCATGATTAATATAATTCACTTTCTTGGTAGTCCAAAAAATATTGCTATCAGGTTGTAAATCACAGCTGGCATGGTACATTGATTGCTGCCTCCACCCATTCGGGAGGCACTGTTTCAGTTTTAATGACTAAATATTTTGAACAAAAACGGACGACTGTCACTAAGTTACTAAGGCTGGGATTGTCAATACAATCAAAGGGCAATGATCACAAGTCAGTTATAATGTGGCTAATAGGCTATCGCATGTGTCAAACACAAGGCCTGCGGGCCGAATAAGACACACAAGCAAGTATAAATGAGTCAAGAGTTGAATCATCTACTTAATAAAATTACAGCCTGATGCGCTTGCGTCGGTGAATTCAATTTCACTTGCACTACTTTCATGTGTCCTGTTAGCAGCATGCAGCGTAGGGAAAGTGTACAGACACATCCCACAGTCCTAGCTAGACTACTAAAATGTTGCAGTCTGGCTTCAGTTTTTAAAGCTTGACAATGAATAACCAAAAAACTAAACCTGCAACAAAACACCACGCCAAGGAGAAACATGTGGGCCTTGTATAGTAACATTTAAGCAGTAGCCTAGTCTGGCTACTCAACTACAATACATTTAAGCAGTAGCCTAGTCTGGCTACTCAACTACAATACATTTAAGCAGTAGCCTAGTCTGGCTACTCAACTACAATACATTTAAGCAGTAGCCTAGTCTGGCTACTCAACTACAATACATTTAAGCAGTAGCCTAGTCTGGCTACTCAACTACAATACATTTAAGCAGAAGCCTAGGCTGGCTACTCAACTACAATCCATTTTGAGTGCACCATACAGCAATGCTGCATTCAACTGGACCGGTGATCCATGCAGTGCAAAACAATTAAAAACATGTTAATAGTTTAAAGGTTACAACAACCTATAAGCTATGTTTTTGTTATTTGGAGTTAATAAATACTTTTTGATTAGGGTCATAGCATATTATGCACATTTGCAAGCTTAGCAGAATTTTTTGGCCTGTGAATTTGTTACGTTTTTTTCAACATGGCCTGTGCGCTGATTGAGTTTGACACCCCTGGACTAACGTATATATTTATGCAGAAATCCTTTCAGGTGTATTTTATGGCTTTTAGCGAATTCGTTCTAATGATCTGAAGTCGCGCTGTTGCTACTGCCTGTAAACACACAGTTCAGATTAAAGTGAATAATGGCAGGCCCGTGTGGCAAATGGCTTATTTGCATATAGGCCTACTGTAGCTCTGATTGGCTATGGTGCACAGGTCTGCAAAGACTCCAAACATTCTATGAATTTATGAAAACATGAAAATAACCATATCTAAGTGCTCAATGTGTCCTATTCTTCCTGGGGGAGTATATGAACACATTTTAATAAGATTTAATGTTGCTAAAATGCTGTCAGTTCCACTTTAAGGATATTCGTGCATTATATAACCTATAAATGGCTTTAAGGTGCAGGCTACTAAAGCACAGTGCACAGCAGTGAAAGATGATATCCCCTTAGATCCACCCCTCCTTCCCAGAGTACCATTAACACAGGGGACACTATACTCATTTTACATCATTATAAAGTACCAAGACAAAAGGTACACTTAGAAATGATAGCTATGAGTAATCGTCCCACAACTGCTGGGCTTTGCACTCAAACAGTTATTTCTCCAAATATGCCCCCCAGCTCCAGCCCCACTCAAAGGTCACCGAGAATCTAGCCTAGATGTCAATCTGTTTCGGCTTTAGCCAAAATGTTCTGGTGCTGTCAAATATGACAACAACAAGATGTCTAACACAGAAACAGAGACTAGGCAAGGCTACCAAGCACCCACCTGCCATTTACAGCCAATCAGCCAATCACCTTTCTCTCAATCAACCAATCACCTCTACAATGTTCTGGTGAGCTAATGGAATGCATTGTTCTGATTGCAGAGAAAGGTGGCTAGAGAGGGAATTTATATCATTGACAAAACATATAAATAGTTGGCTCCCATTCAGATAAGGGACATATGATGTAATCAAAGTAAATCACTGGAAGATTAACATTAGCATCATTGTAAATCACTTGTGTTCTAGTGAATGCTTCAGAACATCTCCCAATGGAAAGGAGTTGTACATTAAATGCTTCCTGTGCCTCAGTTATTAGGCTAAACCCTTGAACGAGAAGCTAATGTGCATGCATCATTATTGTCTAAACCCAGACCATATTCCAGTTGTCATGCAGTCATTCTTTTTCAGAGATAATTGATTAACGAGGACGGAAAGCGGCAATCAGAATGCTGGCCCTCCGGCTCTGCAAATGACCACTTGATCTTGCATCATTTGTTCTCAACTTTACTCACAGACGATTGAGCCATTAGGTTTATTTGATCACCCATTTCAACCAATCTACAAGAAAAAACACCCACCCTGCTTTTTACATAGTTACCGTATTACAACTACATTATATGCAGTCCTTGAGCATGGAAAAAAAGGAATAAAAGATTGTCATTGCCGGGGGTCTCTGAATATCTCTTGAACCATGTTCTATTTATCAAGACTTGGTCTGTTACAGTCAATCACGGACACACGTGGGAGGAATAATGAACGAGACAAAGAGACTGAGACCAAGAGACTGATGAAGCGGCAAGGTTGTCTGGTCATTTAAGTGCTTGTCACCTTGTTTAACAGATCTTCACTGTGGTGTTGTTATAAACCAGAAGTGGAGAAGGCAGGAGAGGATCAATCTTTGTCAATCTAAGCCTATGGCGTAGGTTTCTCTCCTCCCTGCTGTACAGTACAATGGAAATGTATATTCCTGGATTGAGAAGGAAAAGACCAGATGGACTGATTGGATTGAAATGTTTTTGAAATGATTGCTGAGTGAGTGACTGAGTGTGTCAGTGCACGTGAGTGTCACCAGGCATGGCCACAGGAAGTAGGGGTGCTGAGGGTGCTGAAGAACCCCCTGAAAAATCAGAATAAAAAAATAGATACAGTACCAGTCAAAAGTTTGGATGCACCTAGAGTACTCATTCAATGGGTTTTCTTTATTTTTACAAAATTCTATATTGTAGAATAATAGTGAAGACATCACAACTATGAAATAACACATATGGAATCATGTAGTAACCAAAAAAAGGGTTAAACAAATCAAAATATATATATTTTTTTATTCTTCAAAGTAGCCACCCTTTGCCTTGTTGACAGCTTAGCACATTCTTGGTGGCATTCTCTCAACCAGCTTCACCTGGAATGCTTTTCCAACAGTCTTGAAGGAGTTCCCACATTTAAGAAACATGTGTTGTCTGCTTTTCCTTCACTCTGCGGTCCAACTCATCCCAAACCATCTCAATTGGGTTGACGTTGGATGATTGTGGAGGCCAGGTCTTCTGATGCAGCACTCCATCACTCTCCTTCTTGGTCAAATAGCCGTTACACAGCAAGGAGCTGTGTGTTGGGTCATTGTCCTGTTGAAAAACAAATGATAGTCCCACTAAGCAGCTAATGTTGAGATGTGTCTGTTACTTGAACTCTGTGAAGCATTTATTTTGGCTGCAATTTCTGAGGCTGGTAACTCTAATTAATTTATCCTCTGCAGCAGAGGCAACTCTGGGTCTTCCTTTCCTGTGGCGGTCCTCATGAGAGCCAGTTTCATCATAGCACTTGATGGTTTTCGCGACTGCACTTGAAGAAACTTTCAAAGATCTTGACATTTTCCGGATTGACTGACCTTCATGGCTTAATGTAATGATGGACTGTCATTTTTCATTGCATATTTGAGCTTTCTTGACATAATATGGATTTAGTCTTTTACCAAATAGGGCTATCTTTGTATACCACCCCTACCTTGTCACAACACAACTGATTGGCTCAAATGCATTAATTAATCAAGAAAGAAAGAAATTCCACAAATTAACACCTTAATTGAAATGCATTCCAGGACACTACCTCATTAAGCTGGTTGAGAGAATGCCAAGTATGTGCAAAGCTGTCATCAAGGCAAAGGTTGGCTACTTTGAATAATCTCAAATATAAAATAAATTATTATTTGTTTAACACTTTTGTGGTTAATACATGATTCCATGTGTTATTTCATAGTTTTGATGTCTTCACTATTATTATACAATGTAGAAAATAGTCCAAATAAAGAGAAACTCCTGAATGAGTAGGTGTTTCCAAACTTTTGACTGGTACTGTATATTTAAAAATATATATTTTCACAAAAGTAGTGCACTGGGCCTTTACTAGTCCTGTATTAGCGAACTGATATAGTTCTCTGTAGTGCCATCAAAAAAATAAAAAATTATCCACCTGTCGGCGAAAAAATGTCAACACCCCCAACCCCAAACTATTCCCGTGGTTATGTCACCCGGGATGTGTGCCCACTCGTGAGAAGAAAAACTGTGGTCATTTTGCCATATGAACAATACAGTTGGTTGATTGGAGTGGACTCATGTTAATAATTTGATTTTCCTTTCAGATTATAGTTCCATAATGGGCTCAACAGGAAGGATACTCCTTGAATTTCTTCATATTTTCAATTTTTCAGACTTTTACTTTAGCAAACTTCCATCTGAAAAATAATGTATTAACTGGTACAGTGGTTAACTGGTACAGTGGTTAAGGGCAAAGTACTGCAGCGCCAGCTGTGCCATCAGAGACTCTGGGTTCGAGCCCAGGCTCTATCGTAACCGGCCGCGACTGGGAGGTCCGTGGGGCGACGCACAATTGGCCTAGCGTCGTCCGGGTTAGGGAGGACTTGGCCGGTAGGGATGTCCTTGTCTCATCGCGCACCAGCGACTCCTGTGGTGTGCCGGGCGCAGTGCGCGCTAACCAAGGTTGCCAGGTGCACAGTGTTTCCTCCGAAACATTGGTGCGGCTGGCTTCCGGGTTGGATGCGAGCTTTGTTAAGAAGCAGTGCGGCTTGGTTGGGTTGTGTATCGGAGGACGCATGACTTTCAACCTTCGTCTCTCACGAGGCCGTACGGGAGTAGCTACTAAAACAATTGGATACCACGAAATTGGGGAGAAAATGGGGTAAAAAAAACAACAACAAAAAAACTGGTACAGTAGTATTCAATCTTCCGCTCTTTAAAATTAGCCCCAATAATTGGTTTAATCAGTCAATTTTACACACACACCTACAGTATATGCATACATAAATCTCCAAAACATGGGTATGCTTTGCTGCTAGTTCAAGGTCATAATGTTACAATTGCTATGGAAGTGTTCTTCTCTCTCCCAGCTCATACTCCCCAGCTCCCTTCACAGCGCAGACACCTGATGGATTCTTCTGAATAATTTAAGGTGAATTTAATTACTTTAAACAAACCCACGGGGGTTAGCGTTCAACTCATTAATGAGTTTCTAGGCATGCATTACAAAGCTATTTATCAACTCAGGGAAACATGGCCTGGCAGCGCAACTTTGTTACTGTCACCTCCTCCACTGCAGAGATGAATGATATATTTTTCTCTGCCTGTTGAGAGAGAGAGAGAGAGACAATGTTAAATGCTTGATGTGTTTGAAAACATATTGGCAGAGAATTGCTTTTTTAGCAACAAATGAATCAGTCGAAGCGAGGTAAGTAAAAATCTAATCAAATCAAATGTATTTGTCACATACACATGGTTAGCAGATGTTAATGCGAGTGTAGCGAAATGCTTGTGCTTCTAGTTTCGACAATGCAGTAATAACCAACGAGTAATCTAACCTAACAATTCCACAACTACTACCTTATACACACAAGTGTAAAGGGATAAAGAATATGTACATGAAGAGATATGAATGAGTGATGGTACAGAACGGCATAGGCAAGATGCAGTAGATGGTATCGAGTACAGTATATTCATATGAGATGAGTAATGTAGGGTATGTAAACAAAAGTGGCATAGTTTAAAGTGGCTAGTTATACATATATTACATAAAGATGCACTACCCTCTGGATCTCACTACCCTCTGGAGAGCCTTACGGTTGTGGGCGGAACAGTTGCCGTACCAGGCGGTGATACAGCCCGACAGGATGCTCTCGATTGTGCATCTGTAGAAGTTTGTGAGTGCTTTTGGTGACAAGCCGAATTTCTTCAGCCTTCTAAGGTTGAAGAGGTGCTGCTGCGCCTTCTTCACGACGCTGTCTGTGTGGGTGGACCAATTCAGTTTGTCCATGATGTGTACGCCGAGGAACTTAAAACTTACTACCCTCTACACTACTGTCCCATCAATGTGGATAGGGGGATGCTCCCTCTGCTGTTTCCTGAAGTCCACAATCATCTCCTTCATTTTGTTGACGTTGAGTGTGAGGTTATTTTCCTGACACCACACTCCGAGGGCCCTCACCTCCTCCCTGTAGGCCGTCTTGTCGTTGTTGGTAATCAAGCCTACCACTGTAGTGTCGTCCGCAAACTTGATGATTGAGTTGGAGGCGTGCATGGCCACGCAGTCGTACTGTATTCATGAATGCATTGAACTTGTTCATGAATTCTTTAGTAGGAATTTTGCTCAAACTCGTTTAATCAGCTATCAGTTCCTCCCACTGTGGAGATCAATCACTGTGGAGTATGAGATCTACAAAGTGGAATTAGAATTATAGTGGAAAGTTCTATTAGTGTGGTGTGTAGCAGAGGTCACCATGATTCTGAGTGTTGAGTGGGGGGAAAACAAAGTGAATCTGCAAAGAAGCAGAAGCAGGCTGGGTAATAGTATATGCATAAGATGACGGATCAAGGGCCCGGTTCTACTATAACAAAGCATTCATTCTCAGTCAGAACACACTTACAAAAGCAGAGGGCAAGAATGTGCCAAGGAAATAATCACAACCAAGACCTACAGAAGATTAATAAATCATTGCATCCCTCGCAGCGCTTCTCAGAGCCAGGTTACGTAAACACGAGCAGGGGGGCAAGGCATCCTAAACCGGGGTTCTAACACACTGTAAATCATCAGAGGAGATATTTTAGAAGATTATAGACAAGGACTGTTTCTGGACGGTTCCTGGAGCCTAACCTATCATCCAAAGCCTCACACTTTGATAGCCTGTGTTGTTTGGGGAATTGTTGGGTTTCATCTACACTGTACA
This sequence comes from Oncorhynchus nerka, assembly GCF_034236695.1. Classification (NCBI taxonomy): domain Eukaryota; kingdom Metazoa; phylum Chordata; class Actinopteri; order Salmoniformes; family Salmonidae; genus Oncorhynchus; species Oncorhynchus nerka. The sequence continues at coordinate 74,621,029 of NC_088422.1, forward strand.
TTCTTTTTTATAGTTTCAACTAATTATTATTAAGTAACTGGTTCCACAGCCTTTTTTAGTTTACTCAACTTTTTGGAACAAGAGCTACCTGAACTATAAAAATAATAATATTTGCCCAAACTTAAATTCAGTCAATTTAAAATGATGTGTTTGCTCAACTTGTCTCATATTCAACTGTAAATTACTATTTGGGAATCTTAAATAAAGAAGGCTGTGCTTTAACATACAATATTATGCATGTTAATTTATACAGTTGTTATTGTTCAACACTTCCTCACCTGGGATTTGAACTCACAACCTCTTGGATCACAATATTTTGATCTTCCAACTATGCCACCATGTCTGTGTCAATTATAATTTAATCAGACTATTTTCTCATCATTGATATTATTTACTTATTTCAGCAATGTCAGGTTAATCTGTATTGTTGTCTAATGTTGGTGGGGCATATTAGTCTGCTTTAATGTTACTCCTTAATCACTATGATAAATTCAATAGTTTTTCTTGAGGGTACTTAACACCTGCACCAATGTGTTGGAGGAAACACTGTTCAACTGGCGACCAAGGTCAGCCTGCAGGCACCTGGCCCGCCACAGGGAGCCACTAGGACATGATCTTTCAAGTAAAGCCCCCCTGGCCAAACCCTCCCCTAACCTGGATGATGCTGGGCCAATTGTGCGCTGTCCTATGGGGCTCCAGGCCACAGCTGGTTGTGGCACAGCCCGGCAATGAACCCGGGTCTGTAGTAACGCCTCTAGCACTGCGATGCAGTGTCTTAGACCGCTGCACCACTCGGGAGGCCCCCTCTTGAGTGTACTTTTAACAGAGCTGAAATTTAGTTGAAGACAGGTGAAATCAGTTATTGACACAGACATGGTGGCATATCAGGAAGATTGGAATGCCTTGAACCAAGAGGTTTTGAGTTCACATCCCAAGTGAGGCCATGTTGAATATTAGTTACTGTATGAATTAACATGCACAATATAGTCATGTATGTCAAAGTGTCAAATATGTAAGTTGAAAACATACTGCATGTTAAAAGCACTGTCTAAGTAACTAGTTCCACTGCCTTTTTTTAGGTAAAATGCTAGATTTGTTTTACAGTGTATTCTCTGAGAGATTATTGCATGAAATTGAATGGTCAAGGTTCATACCAGGACAGGTCCTTCATACCAGGACAGGTCCAAGGACTGAATCTTACAAAAAGATTCAGGACTGAATCTTACAAAAATGTTTGGTTCGTAGAAATTATTTCTTGAACCTGAGTACAGTGTAGGAGTACAAAAAAACAGCATCAAATCTGCATAAAGTAATTCATCATATTAGATTACTGAACTCAAAACAAAGTTTCCACACAATCTAGGTATGAAGCTTTCCTATCCAAAAAGTCTGAAGGAGTTTTAGCTTTCTCTGTTTCTCATTCGTCAGTCAGTTCACAGAGAGTTGTAATCTTCCACAGACAGATTAGAGCAAAGTGGAGCTGCACAAAAGCCAACTGATTTGGAAGGTTTGATTAATTCTCTGATCAGAGATAAACCAATCACTGGCATTTTCCAGCTCTCTTCCATGCACTTTCCCTTTTTTATTTTTTTGAGTCTTCTCTTCCTATTCACACTAAATCACAGCCATACTAGTCATTTTTCCACCCTCCAAACTGGTAGAACCAAACAGAAACTGTACCTTAAAGGGATGAACCTCTTGGCATAAGCCTGAACAGAGAGGAATGACTGAGTGATGGACATATTCACCATGATACCAATTAAGGAGCACTGAGATAGGTCAGCAGCCAGCATAGCGTGTAAAATATAGTGGAAGGAGAAATAGAGAGAGAGAGAGAGAGAGAGAGAGAGAGAGAGGAGGTAAAAAATTGAGATTAAAAGGAAAAGAGGAAATAAGATGGTATGAGAAGTTAAATGAAAGTATGGTGGTGGCACATTTGTGTCATTTGATATTGACTATGCTATTGATTATGAGTTGGAATAATTCACGCTGTACTGTACATGTGGTCTGTTCATTGTCCTAGAAAACTTGACCACAGGTCAGCTATAGACCCCCCCACACACACACTTATGCCCATGTCCAAATGTCTCAGGCCTTTACCTTCAGAAATAATGCGTACTTCAGGTCACCTTCATTTCAAAGCTTTTGTCTTCAAAGGCACTTCTCCAGCAGCCCTCAAGGTGTGCAACAGTGTGAGAAATTACAAGGCCTCAATTAGTTTCTCCCTCTTTTTCTCTGAACTGTGACACCATGAAATAATCAATAACCTCTCAGTTATGGGGTTGAGAGGTGTAATGAGATGCATGAGAACGTACTCTCTAAAGGCCCACACTCAGACAAAGATTACAACTTAAACCTAATCAACCTATGAATCTTCTGTGTGAGTTATTTTAAGGGTTTCTGAATGTTGTTTAAATGTGCCTTCTGAGGGTTGTGTGAAGGTTGTGTAGATGCTGTTTCTGTGGTCTAAAGGTCTCTGATTCGTATATGTAAAGGAAACAAACTGTAATGCACTATAAAGGCCATATCAATTATATTTTTTACAACCACACTTTAACACATCAACTCAATCATCACACACTCCAAAGAACATGCAAGACCCTGGTACACCTTCTTCATTGTGTACCAATGCAAACAAAGCATAAAGCACATGAAGCCTAGGTTGATTGTTGACAGGCTTGAAATATGCAGTACATTATAGGAGCACTGCCATTAAGAGTCAGAAATGTGATGGCAATCTATGACTACTGTAAGTGGGTGAGCGATTGGGCTGATTCTGATTGAAAGGGCAGCACTAAAAGCCTCCAACCACTAACTATCAATCAGAGAGAGATCTGACCACAGTGCGTCTCCACTCCAGTTAATGATCAGCTAACCGCAGAAGAAAAAGCATCAGCATAAAAAACACCAGCATAAAAAACACCAACATAAAAAACACCAGCGTAAAAAACACCAGCATAAAAAACACCAGCATAAAAACACCAGCATAAAAAACACCAGCATAAAAAACACCAGCATAAAAAACACCAGCATAAAAACACCAGCATAAAAAACACCAGCATAAAAAACATCAGCATAAAAACCACCAGCATAAAAAAAACGTCAGCATAAAAAACACCAGCATAAAAACACCAGCATAAAAAACACCAGCATAAAAACACCAGCATAAAAAACACCAGCATAAAAAACACCAGCATAAAAAACACCAGCATAAAAAACACCAGCATAAAAACACCAGCATAAAAAACACCAGCATAAAAAACACCAGCATAAAAACACCAGCATAAAAAACACCAGCATAAAAAACATCAGCATAAAAACCACCAGCATAAAAAAACACCAGCATAAAAAACATCAGCATAAAAAAACACCAGCATAAAAAACATCAGCATAAAAAAACGTCAGCATAAAAAACACCAGCATAAAAAACATCAGCATAAAAAAACGTCAGCATAAAAAACATCAGCATAAAAAAACAGTGTCAATATGGGCGTGTGCTTTATGATGCCTTTACCCACTTCAGAGCCAAGGCATTGAGTGTATAATGACTTTCACTGGGAAAGGACCTAAAGTTAAACCCTATCCAGCTGCAGTGAAATATGGTAAGGAAAGGGAAATACCTAGTCAGTTGTCCAACTGAATTTATTCCACTGAAATGTGTCTTCCGCGTTTAACCCAACCTCTCTGAATCAGAGAGGCGCAGAGGGCTGCCTTAATCGACATCCACGTCTTCGGCGCCCGGGGAACAATGGGATATAACTGCCTTGCTCAGGGGCAGAATGTCAGATTTTTACCTTGTACTAATGGGGATGAGGATAGTGAACAGATCTCTGTTTGTTGTTTCTCAACATCTCTGGTTTAGAATTGAAGCGTAGATACGATTGTAAACACGTGTCACTTTACATACCTGTCCTTGAACACCAGGTGTAAATGTCATGTCAGACCTACAGTGTGTTCCAGGGTTACGTGGAATGCCGTCGGGGGTACGCCAAATAAAAATGTGATCCATATTTTTAAAAAACAACATAATAATGTTTTATATATATTTATTTATTTCACATTTTAAAACAGTCCATTTAGTAAGGCCCTCGTGCATATAGACACATACCAGCTCTACTGGTAGTACTGCTACTACCAGCAGTACTACACCTGCACCTGTCCACGACACAAGTTGTTCTGCTTCCACGAACACATCCAATGCTAGCATCAATTATTCTACATATGTTGTTAGCCCAGCTAGCATGGACACTGACAGTTGTGAATCTGATGCAGCTGAAGAGCTACTGCCCCCTTACCCGGGAAAATACCGAAAAACAGACAGGGACGTTGGACCATCGAAGAGGCACAAATATGATGAGAACATGATTGATTTGGGGTTCACTTATATTGGGAGTAGTGCCTCTCAGCCACAGTGTGTTATACACTGTATGTGCAAAAGTACTATCTCACAACTCGATGAAACCTTCACTCTTACGCAGACATTTAGAAACAAAACATGCCAATTTGAAAAATAAGCCACCAGAGTTTTTTGAACGAGAATTAAGACGACTTTCGAGTAGTAAGACATGTATAAAATAAATAGATACCATTAATAAGAAGGGGCTATAAGCGTATTATATAGTGAGCTACCGAGTAGCTAGGACAGGCAAGCCCCATACTATTGTGGAGGACTTAATTCTTCCTGCTGCCGCACATATGGCTGGGACAATGCTTGGGGAAAAGCCCCAAAAACTATACAGACAATGACTTCATCAAATAACACTGTTTCACAACGCATCAGTGACATGGCAGGAGATGTTTTGAAACAATTACTGCTTCGCATACAAGCCAGTGAATTCTATGCATTACAGCTGGATGAGTCAATAGACGTTGCGGGCCTGGCACAGCTCCTGGTATATATCCGTTACGTTTACAGGGGGTCAATTAAGGAAGACATCCTCTTCTGCAAACCACTGGAAACCAGGACAACAGGAGAGGATATTTGTCAAGTACTGGACAGCTTTGTGACATCAAGTGGACTTTGGTGGTCAAGACAGGGAGACATAGTGGAGTGGTAATGCACATACAAGCAGTTGCTCCCGACGCCACTTGGGTACACTGCAGCATCCACCGAGAGGCACTTGCTGCCAAGGGAATGCCTGACTGCTTGAAAGACGTTTTGGACACTACAGTGAAAATGGTTAACTTTGTTAAAGCAAGGCCCCTGAACTCTTGTGTAGTTTCTGCACGATGCAATGATATGGGCAGCGACCATGTAAAGCTTTTACAACATTCAGAAGTGCGCTGGTTATCAAGGGGCAAAGTATTAACATGTTTGTTGAATTGAGAGATGAGCTTAAGTTTTAAGTTTTGTCCATCATTTTCACTTGTCTAACTGCTTGCATGTTGATGAGTTTCTCAGACAACTGACCTGTCTGGGTGATATTATTTCTTGCCTGAATGATCTGAATCGAGGACTACAGGGACTATCCACAACTATATTCAATGTGTGGGACAAAATTGAGGCTATTATTAAGAGGTTGGAGCTCTTCTCTTCTCTGCATTAACAAGGAGAACACACAGGTCTTTCCATCGTTGTATGATTTTTTTGTGTGCAAATGAACTCAAGCTTACGGACAATGTCAAATGTGATCTAGCGAAGCACCTGAGTGAGTTGGGTGCGCAATTACGCAGGTACAATCCCGAAATGGATGACACAAATAACTGGATTCGTTATCCCTTTCATCCTCTGCCTCCAGTCCACTTATCGATATCTGAACAAGAGAGCCTCATCGAAATTGCAACAAGCGGTTCTGTAAAAATGTAATTTAATCAGAAGCCACTGCCCGATTTGTGGATTGGGCTGCGGTCAGAGTATCCTGTCTTGGCAAATAGAGCTGTTAAGACACTGATGAACTTTGCAACCACGTACCTATGTGAGAGTGTATTATTGGGCCCTCACTAGAATGAAAACTAAATACAGTCAGGCACAGATTGTGTGAAAAATGATTTAAGACTCTCTCCAATACAACCCAACATTGCAGAGTTATGTGCATCCTTTCAAGCATACCCTTCTCATTAAGTTGTGGTGAGTTGTTCACAATTTTCGATGAACAAATACGGTTTTATATGTAAGATGGTTAAATAAAGAGTAAAATTATCGATCTTTATTGTCACGTTCTGACCATAGTTCTTGTGTGTTTTCCTTGTTTTAGTGTTGGTCAGGACGTGAGCTGGGTGGGCATTCTATGTTGTATGTCTAGTTTGTCTATTTCTATGTTTGGCCTGATATGGTTCTCAATCAGAGGCAGGTGTTAGTCATTGTCTCTGATTGGGAACCATATTTAGGTAGCCTGTTTTGTGTTGGGTTTTGTGGGTGATTGTTTCCTGTCTTTGTGTTTGTTGCACCAGATAGGGCTGTTTTGGTTTTTCACGTTTCTTGTTTTGTATATTGTTCTAGTTTCATCTTTCATTAAAGATGTATAAATATAACCACGCTGCATTTTGGTCCGCCTCTCTTTCACCAGCAGAAAACCGTTACATTTATTATATCATTATTTGTACCCCGGTCCTATAGGAGCTCTTTGTCACTTCCCACAAGTTGGGTTGTGACAAAAAAATCACACTCATTCTTGTGTAACTCTGTGTTGTCTGTTCACACTGCTATGCTTTATCTTGGCCAGGTCGCAGTTGCAAATGAGAACCTGTTCTCAACTAGCCTACCTGGTTAAATAAAGGTGAAATAAAATAAATAAATAAAAATGTTAAATACATTTATTGTATAGTGTGTGTGTGTGGCAGGCTTACAATTATAGCAAAAAACAACATCTGAGAGTGCGCTGACCTTGGTGCTAGAGGGGGTACGCAGCTGGAGGTTGAATGTTTGAAGAGGTACGGGACTATAAAAGTTTTGCAACCACTGGTGTAGAGAATTGTCATGACGTTGGCCTGGGGGGTAGGTTTATCACAGTCATAAATACCCCTTCCCCCCTTTTTCCTCTCTCTACCCTACTGATGTGAAATTTGAAAACCCCTTGTTTAACATATAGATTTTGGGAACATCAGAAGGTGGGGGGAAATGAACTATATTCTGGTAATCCGACCATTTGAACATATGCGGTGGCACTTAATGAATATGATGTCAGTTCGGTTGTCATCTGGGATATTCTCATCAATGATAGGATGACATAAACTCTACAGTGGAAAGTCTGCACATGGTAGTTATCAGAGTCATATGGAATTGTTGTTCAATTTAAATGTTTGAATATAAAATTACTGGTGAAGAAATTAAATGTAATTTTAGATTTAAATTTCATGAGGTTAGGGCTCTGCTCAATCAGTGGCCCGCCCCCTGAAGAGACATGGGTTATAAAACTTTTCAAACACACCTTTCTCGCTCCACTATATAAAGCCTTGACAAAAATGTAACCTCCTGTTCCAAGTACGTGAGGTCTGCAGCCTCTGCGTTAAAAGGACTAACATGTCAACTACAGAACTAAGCCAACCTCAGCGTGAGCTTTGGTTGCGAATGGTATGGATTTTGAACTCTTATTCACTACAGAGTGATACCTCCTAGCCGTTGAGTTAGCAACAGTAGCTGCAAATGTGGTCTAGGAAAGAACAGACAGAGTATCCCGTCTATCACACAACGACGTTACTACAAAATATCCAATTGACCACCAGAGACATTCTTCAAAGGACAAAGGACTCGGTTTGGCAACACGGCCTTCCATCTACCACCAACCTACCGAAGCGCAGCTCAGAGAAAATGTTTATTGCATTTTCCTTTTCCAAATGGGCGGTAATTTAGAATGCATAAGATACTGTATTTACGATAGCACAGCTTCTCCCTTTGTCCCTCAGTCTTCCCGCTCTTTCACTCAAACCCAGCCCCTTTTCTTTTGTGTAACCAGTTGTCATACCTGTTCCGCCCGCTAGGGATGCTTTCCTTTATGACATATTAATAATCAAGTTTGTTTAAAAAGAACTATGAAAGAAGCCAGCCCAAAGGAATTTAAACTATTCCAAATCTTTAAGGAAATGAACCCCCAAAAAAGTTTGATTAGACTTTTTCTATACAAAAGACGAGTCATACATTTAGAAAGCACTGGACAAATGGCCTTTAGATACCTGAATGGATACAATAGACATCCAGAGTGCAATATGGTACATGCAAATCTGTAGTAGGGTAATTACATGTCCTATTGAACGTTTGGAAAGTAGATTAAAAAAAATGTGTGAGCTTGCAGATGGGGGTAAACCACCGGCCTACAAAGCTAAAGCTTCAAGGTTTGTGCCCACTTTGGAGATAAACTCAGCAAAAAAAGAAACGTCCTCTCACTGTCAACTGTGTTTATTTTCAGCAAATTTAACATGTGTAAATATTTGTATCAACATAACAAGATTCAACAACTGAGACAAAGGGGGAGGAGTCAAAATCAAAAGTAACTGTCAATATTTGGTGTGGCCACCAGTAAGTACTGCAGTGCATCTCCTCCTCATGATCTGCACCAGATATGCCAGATCTTGCAGTGAGATGTTACCCCACTCTTCAACCAAGGCACCTGCAAGTTCCCGGACATTTCTGGGGGGAATGGCCCTAGCCCTCACCCTCAGGTCCAACAGGTCCCAGACGTGCTCAATGAGATTGAGATCCGGACTCTTCGCTGGCCACGGCAGAACACTTGCATTCCTGTCTTGCAGGAAATCATGCACAGAACGAGCAGTATGGCTGGTGGCATTGTGATGCTGGAAGGTCATGTCAGGATGAGCCTGCAGGAAGGGTACCACATGAGGGAGGAGGATGTCTTCCCTGTAACGCACAGCTTTGAGATTGCCTGCAATGACAACAAGCTCAGTCCAATGATGCTGTGACACACCGCCCCCAGACCATGATGGACCCTCCAGCTCCAAATCGATCCCGCTCCAGAGTACAGGCCTCGGTGTAACACTCATTCCTTCGGGGTTAAACGCGAATCCAACCATCACCCCTGGTGAGACAAAACCCGCGACTTGTCAGAGAAGAGCACTTTTTGCCAGTCCTGTCTGTTCAAGAGACGGTGGGTTTTTGCCCATAGGCGACGTTGTTGCCGGTGATGTCTGGTGAGGACCTGCCTTACAACAGGCCTACAAGCCCTCAGTCCAGCCTCTTTCAGCCTATTGCGGACAGTCTGGACACTGATGGAGGGATTGTACGTTCCTGGTGTAACTTGGGCAGTGTTGTTGCCATCCTGTACCTGTCCCGCAGGTGGGATGTTCGAATGCACTGATCCTGTGCAGGAGTTGCCACTGCGAGGATGATCAGCTGTCCATCCTGTCTCCATGTAGCGCTGTCTTATGCTTCTCACAGTACGGACATTGCAATATATTGCACTGGCCACATCTGCAGTTCTCATGCCTCCTTGCAGCAGGCCTAAGGCACATTCACGCAGATGAGCAGGGACCCTGGGCGTCTTTCTTTTGGTGTTTTTCAGAGTCAGTACAACGGCCTCTTTAGTGTCCTAAGTTTTCATAACTGTGACCTTAATTGCCTACCGTCTGTAAGCTGTTAGTGTCTTAACGACTGTTCAACAGGAGCATGTTCATTAATTGTTTATGGTTAATTGAAAAAGCATGGGAAACAATGTTTAAACCCTTTACAATGAAGATCTGTGAAGTTATTTGGATTGTTATGAATTGTCTTTGAAAGACAGGGTCCTGAAAAAGGGATGTTTCTTTTTCTGCTGAGTTCATTACGTTTTGTTTTCGCTTCGACAAACTGTACATTAAATCATATTCATATACACACATGCACACACACAAGCCTCCTCAAAAGTTATTCATAAATCTCAACCCCTCTGTCCACTCCATAAAGATATTTATCTGATAGGCCCGGCTAAGGAAGCAATAGATTGCAACACAAACTCTTTTTCCAGTTGTCCATGCCCATATTCAGCAACTTTGTTAACCTCTCTAAAAAAGGATTTACTCCGAACTATTTCAACCAGCACAGGCATAACAAAATCACAAACTGCAATAAAATAAATTGTTTACCTTTGACGATCTTCCTCTGTTTGCAATCCCAATACTCATTGTTACACAATGAATGGTCTATTGTTTGATAAAATCATTTTTTATAGCCTAACACAAAACATTTTGTGAACCGTCTCATTCAATTTTCGATGACACATTCGAGGTAAATACACACACAAAACGTGACTTTTCCAGTCATGTTTGGTTTCATTGCAATCAACTGGTTTGTTTGTAACACAACCAATTTGTAACACAACCAAACCTGATGGGTCATTTTGCGGGACGTATTGACTGAAAGAAACCGATTTGAAGACAAGAAGTAATGACATCATTGTACACCAATGATAAGACCGCTGTTTCGTTGATTGACTGTATTTTAACCCAACGATCACTGATCGTCTTGAAATCTAGCTGGGTAGATAGCCAATGAGCTGAGGTAAACGACAATATGTAATGTTTATGTGTTGGAAGACCAACCCATGTAGTAAACTTCGGCATGAAGAGGTTAATTCGCCATTGACGATTCATACCGGAAGGAGCAAAGCATGTTACGCACAGCATTGTTTTGGTAAAGCGCATATTCAGCTGTTTATATATCAATCAGTATGGCGACTATGTCAGGGAAAGCTAAATCTAAGTCTTGATATACAGATGTACACACAATTTTAGAAGAAATTGATCGAGGACGATACATTTAGCGATTCCCAAATGGAGGAATATGTTTTGAACAGAGAGGACATCGTTTTGGACTGGTAAGTTCTTCTCATGCTAATGCCGTTGTTTGAAATTAATAATATAAAATATTATTTGTGAAATGAAATAGCCTATTTGAGGCTGTTGATGGGAGGGCAGGCCCACAACAATGGCCAAAGTGAAATGGAGACAGTAGATACAGCTGATCTGTTGTAATATAATAAAGACAGTTGATCTAGCTGGTCTGTCATAATATAATAGAGACAGTAGATCTAGCTGAAATGTCATAATATAAATGAGGCAGTAGATCTAGCAGGTCTATAATAATATATTCAACCTTATGTTCCCTGTACTCTATATATATCTGTTTATTATACCTGTTGATACAGGGCTCATATGTGAAACTATTCTAATTGAACATTTTCTTTCACAGTGACACTGACTCCAAATGGGAGCCCCCAGTGCCAAGGTGTCCATCCCCCACTGAAGCTGGTTCATCCAGCTCCTGCCACAAGTGGTGTTCATCTGCCCAAATGTATTTCTGCAGGCATGGATGTGCCTCAGGGTCAAAAGGGCACAGCATGGAGGCATCGCTGTGTTCTTTGCTAAATGAAGTCCCCCATCACCTGCCCCACATGCTTGGTGACCCTCTGCTTTACAGCAGAAAGAGACTGCTATGGCACCTGGCATCAGCAGTACAATATTGTGTAGAGGACTGAGGGTCTTCCAACTATTGAAAGTGTTATTTTGTAAATGTATATATTTTTTCATGTTTTTTCTCAATTGTTTTTGGGGGGGGGGGGTGTGTTAGAATACCATTTTGGTATTTTGTATATAGTTATTCCATTCAAAATGTATAACTTCACCAATTTGGCCACTTTGGTACATTTGGGCTACTTGAGTGGGACACCTGGGTGACTTCATGATAAATGTCATGTAAGCACACTCATTTTGGAAGTTATCATTCTGAAACTTTGCACAAGTACTGTTGCCCTCTTATGTTTTTCACTGAAATTGTCCCCATCATCCTATCTGAATGTTTGTTTTATCTTGTTCATTTTAAAGATGATGATACAACAATAAAAAAAAAAACGTGTGGTTTTTAAATTGTATTATCTAAACCAGATCTATTGTGTTATATTCTCCTACATTCAATTCACATTTACACAAACCTCCGAATGTTCTCTTTCAAATGGTACCAAGAATATGCATATCCTTGGTTCTGTGCCTGAGCTACAGGCAGTTAGATTTGTCTTCAGGCGGAAATTGAAAAAAGTAGGGGGGTAGCTCTAAGAGGTTTTAATATATCTTAAAGATCTTAATTTCTATCACTAACAATGTCTCTTGGGGCTATGGACCTCCTATTTAACCTGTCAAAAAGCTGTCAATCAAATCTCTGGCAGGAGCAAGGCAAAGCACACACACTGTTATCACCAATCAGGTCAGTGGAGGTGCTGCCACCACTGGAGATTGGAACACTGAGAACTGGGCGTGGCTGCTGATAGGAGAGTTGGTGTCTCTCCCCGTTTTAAGATGATTGGATGGAAGAGGTGTGAGTCAGAGGATCCGCTTCATAGTGAAATATGGCCATCTCTGACCCCATTAAGGAGATTGCTACAGAGAAACGTATGTTAGAAAAAAAATATTCATCCCAGATAAAGAGAGCGAGATGAGATGTGGGCGTAATGACCCAATGCCACAAATTGGGTTGTGTGTGTGTGTGTGTGTGTGTGTGTGTGTGTGTGTGTGTGTGTGTGTGTGTGTGACCACCATTAGAAAAATGAAAATCACAACCATCGATCATTTACTGCATCTTTCACTCCATTCTCGGTCCCTCTCACTCGTATGTTCTTGAATCAATAAACAAATAATGTTGTTCCCTATCAACTACCAGGTCTAGCTACAATGTCTTCTAAAAGTATTCACACCCCTTGACTTATTCCACATTTTGTTGTGTTACAGACTGATTTCAAAATGTTTTTTTATTTATTTTTTAAAATCTCACCCATCTACACACAATACCCCATAATGACTAAGTGAATGTTTGCAAATTTATTGAAAATTAAATACAATAATATCTTCGTTAAATAAGTATTCACACCACTGAGTCAATGCGTGTTAGAATGACCTTTGGCAGCAATTACAGCTGTGAGTCTTTCTGGGTATGCCTCTAAAAGTGTACACCTGGATTGTACAATATTTGCACATCATTCTTTTTAACATTCTTCAAACTCTGTCAAGTTGGTTGTTGGTCATTACTAGACAACCATTTTCAAGTCTTGCCATAGATTTCTAAGTTAAAACTGTAACTAGGCCACTCAAGAACATTCAATGTCGTCTTGGTAAACAACTCCAGCGTATATTTGGCCTTGTGTTTTAAGTTATTTTAGGTTATTTGTCTCCCAGTGTCTGTTGGAAAGAAGACTGAATCAGGTTTTCCTCTAGGATTTTGCCTGTGCTCAGATCTATTCCATTTATTTTTATCCTAAAAAAATCACCCTAGCCCTTGCCAATGACAAGCATACCCATAACATGATGCAGCCACCACCATGCTTGGAAATATGAAAAGTTGTACTCAGTGATGTGTTGTGTTCGATTAGCCCCAACATAACACTTTATGTTCAGGACATGAAGTAAATTTTGTCTGCCTTATTGCAAACAGGATGAACGATTTGGAGAATTAAAAAATCTGTACAGGCTTCTTTCTTTTCACTCTATAAGGGTAGTATTGTGGAGTAACTATTCATTTATTTTTATTTTACCATTATTTTACCAGGTAAATTGACTGAGAACACATTCTCATTTACAGCAAAGGCCTGGGGAAAAGTTTATGGGGGAGGAGCCAATTGTAAACTGGGGATGATTAAGTGATGGTTTGAGGACCAGATTGGGAATTTAGCCAGGACACCGGGGTTAAAACCCCTACTCTTACAATAAGTGCCATGGGATCTTTAGTGACCACAGAGAGCCAGGGCACCCGTTTAACGTCCCATCCCGAAAGATGGCACGTTACATAGGGAAATGTCCTCCAATCACTGCCCTGAGGCTTGGTATATTGTTTTAGACCACTGGAAAGGGTGCCTCTTACTGGCCCTCCAACACCACTTCCAGCAGCATCAGGTATCCCATCTAGCGAACAACTAGGACCAACCATGTGTAGCTTCAGAAGCAAGACAGCAGTGGGATGTAGAGTAGTATGCTGCTAGCCAATGTTGTTGATCCATCCACAGTTTTCTCCTTTCATAGCCATTAAACTCTGTAACTGTTTTAAAGTCACCATTGGCCCCATGGTAAAATCACTGAGCGGTTTCCTTCCTCTCCGGCAACTGAGTTAGGTAGGACCCCTGTATCTTTGTAGTGACTGGGTGTATTGATACACCCTCCAAAAGAGTAATTAATAACTTCACCGTGCTCAAAGGAATAGTATATTATATATTATATATTTTTTACCCATCTACCAATAGGTGCCTTTCTTTCCTAGGCATTGGAAAACCTCCCTGGTCTTTGTGGTTGAATCTGTGTTTGAAATTCACTGCTCAACTGAGAGACCTTACAGATAATTGTATGTGTGGGGTACATAGATGAGGTAGTCATTAAAATCGTGTTAGACAATATTATTGCCCACAGAGTGAGTCCATGCAACTTATTATGTGAATTTCTATGCACATTTTTAATCTTGAACTTAATTAGGCTTGCCATAACAAAGGGGTTGAATATGTATTGACTCAAGAAATCTCAGCTTTTCATTTTTGTATTCATTTTTACATTATGGGGTCTTTTATGTAGGCAAGTGACACAATCTCAATTTAATACATTTTAAATTCAGGCTGTAACACAGCAACATGTGGAAAAAGTCAAGCGGTGTCTGAAGGCAGTCCCAGGTACATGTGGAGATCAATAGCCTACATCATCATGTGTGAGTGGCTGATGAGGAATCCAGTCAAGCAGTGTCCTTGGTTTTATATTTTTCCTTAAGGATTACTTTTTGCAAGGGCACTGGCCCTCTGATACCATCCACTATTTAAGTAGGACTAAAGGGCATTGTTTTTCAGTGCACTGTCATGTTAAAACATGCACACATACAAATGCACACACACACACACACACACACACACACACACACACACACACACACACACACACACACACACACACACACACACACACACACACACACATCTTGTCATGACACCAGAATTTTGACTTTGATACCGATATCAGGTTTAGTATCATGACACTCGATACCATCACGATACTCAATACCAAAACGATACAATGGCAAAACAAGGCATATTAGCCAAAGTCACAGAATGGCACCTGATCTAGACAAATAAATTCAGCCACCCCTCTGCTCAATCGTTGGGCATTTTTTGAGTTCAATATTTTTTATATTTGATGTCAAATTTTTCAGAGACAGCCATGTATGCATTTAATACATTTTTACCAATCTATCTATATAACAACATAATGGTAACCATTTATTTGAATGATAAATCTCTATTGATTAACCATTGAGCTTGTTTTCACTTGTTTCATGTGGCTACAGATTACAAACAATCTGTTTCCCTTCCATTTTAACTTAATTTATTTTACTGATCAACAACATTTGCGTAGAAGTAGCAATCTCTTATTTTCTAAAAGTACACACTTTCTCTTTAAGACCCAGTATTTACATAATTCATGAGGAGGCACATGCCCACACAGTTGAGTTCGGTGAGGAAGAGAGAGAGAGAGAAACAGACGAAAAGGAAAAGTATCTTTGGACTTGAGGCAGAGACAATTAAGTAAATTAATACAGTTTTTGGTGACAATCAGCTTGAAATCAGCATATTTTCCGTAATGGTTTGCATATTAACACAAACCAAGTACTAGGGTAGTGAATTGATGCTAGCTTTTAATTTTAAAGTGTTCTAGCCTGTCTGGACATTGTTTTGCGAACAGTAATTAACATTTTCAAAATGTCTACATGCCGTGTTTCATGATTCAAGAGTGTTAACTTCTGTGCAGCATGAGTGGAGAGCTAACATTGTTGCAGTCCAGGCTCCCAGTGCTCTACCAATGAGTAAGTGGATCAGGCAAGAGGCATGCATGGTGCGCTCGCGCTATAAAGGGGCTGCGCTGATAGACAGACTTGATCATCTCAATCATAATACAACGTGAGACACATTTGACAGAAGTACTGAAAGTAAAACAAAAATCTGGTACCAAACTGTTTTTTTTATGTTCAAGTATCAGAAAAGTACCGAAGTATCGGTATAACATGCAAAACTATCACACACACACACGAAGTCTACAGTCTGATTAGTATTTATACTCGTCTGGAAATTACAACATTAAGATCGGCCCTAAACAGAGGCGGAGAGAGAGACAACGCAATGTAAAGCATTTTAACAAGCAGGAAATACACAGACAAACAGGGCCCTGGCCACAGGTTGCTGTAAAGAGCCTTATCACAGCTCAGCAAGTAATGAACCCACATACCTTTGCCATTTCAACGATGGCAAAGGAGTCATTTTTAATAAGTGAGGAATTAGCGGCAATACGGCTAAGGAGATCCAATGTAAAACCAATTGTGACTTTTTTTTTGTTTTAATTTTCTTTCCCTCATTTATTATTTCTCACCAAGTCTTGATGGAGAAAGAATTAAGTCCCTGGTGACTGTTGCTAAGGAAGAGATAGCTATAGCTGAGGAACATCTCTCACTGAGCCAAGTCAACTCTCTGCTCTTTCTCTCCCTCACTCCGTCTGTCACTCTCACTTTCTCTCACAGTTGTGGATGTGAGTGTGCTGCATAGTAATTGCAGGCATTATTATTTCTTATTATCAGTTCAGACACTCATGGCTACCAGTTGCAATGCCATCTCATTTCTGCTGACTGATAATGAATAGAAACAGAGACGTTGGTATTCATTGAAATATTCACCTGGCATTATCTCGCCAGAGCTGTACTAGGCTCATCTTATAACCATCACTTAATGAGCATGTTCAACAGGGGATTGATTTAGCACAAATAATACGTTATCAGTGATAGCACAGAGGAATTAGGCCTACACATGGGAGCTTCCTAGGAAGTAGGACTGGTCGCAATGTTCCATCTAATGTTTTTTGACTGAGAAAATGTCAGTTCTTGTCAGAGGAAAATTGAATGTTGCGAGCATTCTGTGCAACTTGAAGCACACATTCACTGTGAACACATGCTGTACCCACTTTACGTTACAGTTTTATACAGTGCCCAATAGACTATTGTGGCTATTTGAGCATAATGTAATCCTCTCAGAGTGGCCTATCAACAAAACCAACAGAGGAAATGCCATAACATTTTCCAATGTAAATAGCAATGGACTTTTACGATAGCCTATGATAGCCTATACCAGGAACTTTGATAGGTGTGGGGGCCACAAAAAATCTGAACTCATCATGAGGGGCCGCAGCCCACCTCTTGACAGAGACAATTTTATGCAAATTTGCCATGGGGCGCAGAATTTTTTTTTCAGTTGCAAAGCAAGTTTGTGGCAAAACGTTGTTGTATTGTGTTATATGATGCAAGAAACTACTCTACAAAATAAAATGCATTATTATAATAGTTACCATACAACAAATCAGACAAAAATGTATGCTACCCTCTGCCTATTGTCTTATTTACATATGCAATCCCGTCTCAAAATACAGCACTGCCTATTAATCACAAAAAAAGCTCTTTACCTGACTTGTTTTTCAAAGATAGATATGTAAAAGTTTTGTGCTTCCTGGATCACTCCCCCATTGCTGACCACGTTGATATTGTGGACATGGATTGGTTTTAAGAAAACTGAAAACTGACACTGAACAGGAAAACGTAATTTGCAAGTTGTGCAAGAAGTCTCTAGTTGCAAAAGGAGGAAACACAAGAAACCTGTTATTTTTCTTCTTCCATGGTATAATGGCGTTCACACAAATTACATGTGCATTACACCACCCTCCGTACATCCAGCTAGTGTACTTGAGAAAAATAAATAAATAGTCCATTGCGCGAAAAGGTGGACACACACACACACACACACACACACACACACACACACACACACACACACACACACACACACACACACACACACACACAGAAAACAAATTCCACTCCCAGTTCAATCAAGATCACATCCCTACACAGGCTCAGGGGCCTGGGAGGGGGGAACAACATTCAGTTTTCTAAACTTCAAAACTTTCAAGCCGCATGTACAATTATTTCCAGTTTCTTGGACTTCTTCTTAGTTTGGACTGAACAATTAATCACATGCGGAATAAACAGCACAAGCTGCACCTTCTTTACGATCATCATCATTAGTTTCTCTCAACTGTTAAATGATATTCTGTCTCCACAGGCAGCAGGGCATCAAGCACCATATCTTCAGCTCCACTCGCTCCATCTCCCTGTAGGAGACCTGCTGTACAGCCCTGACCCTTGCCACTTCGAACTCCTTTACACTTACAAGGCAGTCCCCACCACAATTGCAACACCGTCGTCCTTCTACACGTCATTCTTCAGTATACTCCATATGCCTGCACACACTCGAAACATCGCCAAATCCTTTACAGGATTTACTGTACACTGCAATGATTTTTCCCAGCGCATGCTTCACCATCTTCGACACCTCAAATGCATCTCCCAGATATGCATCCTTAATCAACAAATGCATCCCAACAAGAAACAAATAATTATCCGACATACACAGAGATCTATCCTCCACTCCAGTGGTTCCAAAACTTTTTATAGTCCCGTACCCCTTCAAACATTCAACCTCCAGCTGCATAGCCCCTCTAGCACCAGGGTCAGCGCACTCTCAAATGTTGTTTTTTGCCATCCTTGCAAGCCTGCCACACACACACTATATGATAAATGTATTAAACATAAGAATCAGTGTGAGTTTTTGTCACAACCTGGTTTGTGAGAAGTGACAAAGAGCTCTTATAGGACCGGGGCACAAATAATAATATAATAATAATCTATAATTTTGCTCTTTATTTAACCATCTTACATATAAAACTGTATTTGTTCATCGAAAATTGTGAATAACTCACCACAGGTTAATGAGAAGGGTTTGCTTGAAAGGATGCACATAACTCTACAAAGTTGGGTTGTATTGGAGAGAGTCTCAGTCTGTGCCTGTATTTAGTTTTTATTCTAGTGAGGGCCAAGAATCCACTCTCACATATGTACAGTACGTGGTTGCAAAGGGCATCAGTGTCTTAACAGTGTGATTTGCCAAGGAAGAATACTCTGATCTCAGCCCAATACAGAAATCTGGCAGTGGCATCTTGATTAAAATCAATTTTCACAGATCCGCTTGTTGCAATTTCGATGAGGCTCTCTTGTTCAGATATCGATAAGTGGACTGGAGACAGAGCATGAAAGGGATAATAAATCCAGTTGTTTGTGTCATCCGTTTTGGGAAAATAACAGCGTATTTGCACACCCAACACACTCAGGTGCTTCGCTATATCACATTTGACATTGTCTGTAAGCTTGGGTTCATTTGCACACAAAAATATCATACAATGATGGAAAGACCTGTGCGTTAATGCAGACAGAGAAGAGCTCCAACTTCTTAATCATAGCCTAAATTTTGTCCCGAGCATTGAATATAGTTGCGGTGATTCCCTGTAATCCTCCATTCAGATCATTCAGGCGAGAAAAAACATCACCCAGATAGGCCAGTCATGTGAGAAACTTGTCATCATGCAAGCGGCCAGACAAGTGAAAATGTTGGTCAGTAAAGAAAACTTTAAACTCGTCTCTCAATTCAACAAACATGTCAATACTTTGCCCCTTGATAACCAGCGCACTTCTGTATGTTGTAAAAGCGTTACATGATCGCTGCACATATCATTGCATAGTGCAGAAAATACGCCAGAGTTCAGGGGCCTTGCTTTAACTTCTTATGGCTGCAGGGGCAGTATTGAGTAGCTTGGATGAAAAGGTGCCCATTGTAAACGGCCAGCTCCTCCGTCTCAGTTGCTAATACAGTGGGGCAAAAATGTATTTAGTCAAAATCAAAACAAATGTATTTGTCACATACACATGGTTAGCAGATGTTAATGCGAGTGTAGCGGAATGCTTGTGCTTCTAGTTCCGACAATGCAGTAATAACCAACGAGTAATCTAACCTAACAATTCCAAAACTACTACCTTATACACACAAGTGTAAAGGGATAAAGAATATGTACATGAAGATATATGAATGAGTGATGGTACAGAACGGCATAGGCAAGATGCAGTAGATGGTATCGAGTACAGTATATGCATATGAGATGAGTAATGTAGGGTATGTAAACAAAGTGGCATAGTTTAAAGTGGCTAGTGATACATGTATTATATAAAGATGCAGTAGATGATAGAGAACAGTATACACATATACATATGAGATGAATAATGTAGGGTATGTAAACATTATATTAAGTAGCATTGTTTAAAGTGACTAGTGATATATTTTACATCAATTCCCATCAATTCCCATTATTAAAGTGGCTGGAGTTCAGTCAGCGTGTTGGCAGCAGCCACTCAATGTTAGTGGTGGCTGTTTAACAGTCTGATGGCCTTGAGATAGAAGCTGTTTTTCAGTCTCTCGGTCCCTGCTTTGATGCACCTGTACTGACCTCACCTTCTGGATGATAGCGGAACAGGCAGTGAACAGGCAGTGGCTCGGGTGGTTGTTGTCCTTGATGATCTTTATGGCCTTCCTGTGACGCTGCTGTGCCTTCTTCACAATGCTGTCTGTGTGGGTGGACCAATTCAGTTTGTTTGTGATGTGTACGCCGAGGAACTTAAAACTTACTACCCTCTCCACTACTGTCCCATCGATGTGGAACATAGTGCAGTGCGGAACATATCCCAGTCCACGTGATGGAAGCAGTCTTGGAGCGTGGAATCAGATTGGTCGGACCAGCGTTGAACAGACCTGAGCGCGGGAGCTTCTTGTTTTAGCTTCTGTCTGTAGGCAGTGAGCAACAAAATGGAGTCGTGGTCAGCTGTTCCAAAAGGAGGGCGGGGAGGGCCTTATATGCGTCGCGGAAGTTAGAATAGCAATGATCCAAGGTTTTACCAGCCCTGGTTGCACAATCGATATGCTGATACAATTTAGGGAGTCTTGTTTTCAGATTAGTCTTGTTAAAATCCCCAGCTACAATGAATGCAGCCTCAGGATATGTGGTTTCCAGTTTGCAAAGAGTCAAATAAAGTTCGTTCAGAGCCATCGATGTGTCTGCTTGGGGGGGAATATATACGGCTGTGATTGTAATCAAAGAGAATTCCCTTGGTAGATAATGTGGTCGACATTTGATTGTGAGGAATTCTAAATCAGGTGAACAGAAGGACTTGAGCTCCTGTATGTTGTTGTGACCACACCACATCTCGTTAACCAGAAGGCATACCCTCTTCTTACCAGAAAGATGTTTGTTTCTGTCAGCGCGATGTGTGAAGAAACCAGCTGGCTGCACCGATTCCGTTAGCGTCTCTCGAGTGAGCCATGTTTCCCTGAAGGAAAGAACGTTACAATCTCTGATGTCCCTCTGGAATGCTACCCTTGCTCGGATTTCATCAACCTTGTTGTCAATAGACTGGACATTGGCGAGAAGTATGCTAGGGAGTGGTGCGCAATGTGCCCGTCTCCAGAGCCTGACCAGAAGACCGCTTAGTTTCCTTCTTTTACGACGTCTTTGTTTTGGGTCGCAGGCTGGGATCCATTCCGTTGTCCTGGGTGAAAGGCAGAACACAGGATCCGCTTCGAGAAAGTCATATTCCTGGTCGTACTGATGGTGAGTTGATGTTGCTCTTACATTCAGTAGTTCTTCCCGACTGTATGTAATGAAACCTAAGATTACCTGGGGTACCAATGTAAGAAATAACACGTAAAAAAAAACAAAAGACTGCATAGTTTCCTAGGAACGCGAAGCGAGGCGGCCATCTCTGTCGGCGCCGGAAGTTACCTCAGCCACCAATTGTGCAAGTTCTCCCACTTAAAAAGATGAGAGAGGCCTGTAATTTTCATCATAGGTAAACTTTTGTTATTGACCAAATACTTCTTTTCCACCATAATTTGCAAATAAATTCATTAAAAATCCTACAATGTGATTTTCTGGATTTTCTTTATCGTTTTGTCTGTCATAGTTGAAGTGTACCTATGATAAAAATTACAGGCCTCTCTCATCTTTTTAAGTGGGAGAAAATGCACAATTGGTGGCTGACTAAATACTTTTTTGCCCCACTGTATATGCATATTATTATTAGTATTGGATAGGAAACACTCTAAAGTTTCCAAAACTGTCAAAATATTGTCTGTGAGTATAACAGAACTGATATTGCAGGCGAAACCTCGAGGAAAATGAAAACAGGAAGTGGCTTCTATTTTGAAAACCATGTTCCGTAGCCTCCCTTTGCTGGATTTAAAGGGATATGAACCAGATTCATTTTCCTATCACTTCCTCGAGGTGTCAACAGTCTTCAGACATAGTTTCAGGCTTTTATTTAGAAAAATGAGCCAGAACGATAACATTGCGTCAAATGGTCATGAGGTTTGCTCGCGCAACAGAATTTGGATAGGTATTGCTCTTCCCTCTCCTACTGTGAAAGACGTTTGCGGTTGATATATTATCGATTTTATATTTTAAAAACAACCTGAGGATTGATTATGAAAAACATTTGACATGTTTCTGTGGACATTTTGGAAGCTATTTGAAATTTCCTTCTGCGTTGTCGTGACCATTCTTTCCTGGGGATTTCTGAACATAACACGACAAACAAACCGAGGTATTTTGGATATAAAAATAATCTTTATGGAACAAACGGAACATTTGTTGTGTAACTGGGAGTCTCATCAGTGAAAACATCTGAAGATCATCAAAGGTAAACGATTATTTTGATTGCTTTTTTGATTTTCGTGACCAAGCTTCCTGATGCTAAGTGTACATAATGTTATGCTATACTATAGATAAATTTACACAGACGCTTGGATTGCTTTTTGCCTTAGATCACTGCGTCACTCGGTAGCCCGAAAAAAGGATCCTGTGTGAATGATAACTGACGACTGAGCCAACATGGGAAAAGCCATGGAGATAAACAACTGGACAGGACTGCAGCGTTTCGCTCACCATTTTCATCTGGCCATTGGTAAGTTTGAAAGTAGATTTATTAGCTTGTTAGCTTGCTACTTGGTGGCTACTAGCTAGCAAAACACCATCTAATGCTAAGTGTGTTCTTCAGAACTGAGGTAAATGTGTAATATTTCACTAGAATTTCAGTGGAAATTTGACAACTTAGTTTTCACCAAACAAGACGTATTTTCTTAATAACGTTTCAGAAAAAGAACTCCCCAGTTCAGAGAAATTCGTGCCACTGCTTTTAGCTAGTTAAGTGGCTACCTTGCAAACCAAAATAGGTGAATGTTCCCAGAACATTTGTTAGTATTTGTTAGCATTGCGGCAAATGTTCTCATAACACAACAACTGTCCAGTCCTTCCCAAAATACATTTAGTCTGTTCTTTAAAGGTTCCTAGAATGTTTCATTAGGTTGTGAGAAGAATGTTATGTTAACATTGTGGGGATATGGCAAGAAACAGGTTTCCAAAACACTAAAACTGTCCAGTATTCAGATCAGGGTGCACAAAACATTCATACAAGAATGTTGACAGAACAGCCTTTCAGATTGATGTTCACGCAAACACATTTGACCTTGTCTTCAAAAACATTTAGAAAATTGTAAATTTAAGTTTTACCTAATATTACCACAATATTCTCAGCATGCAAATATGTAGCTCCTTCAATATAAAGCATAAGAAAAAAGATTGGAATAGATCGATGTGTCGGCATCGAGTAATTGTCTCTGGCCCCCTCCCAGTTAGGGGGAGTGATGAGCTCTACAGCAGAGTCTCACAACTCAATCGCTGGTTGAAAACAGTTTTCTGCCCCTCCCAAAAGATAGAATTTGTAGATAATTGGCCCTCTTTCTGGGACTCACCCACAAACAGGACCAAGCCTGACCTGCTGAGGAGTGACGGACTCCATCCTAGCTGGAGGGGTGCTCTCATCTTATCTACCAACATAGACAGGGCTCTAACTCCTCTAGCTCCACAATGAAATAGGGTGCAGGCCAGGCAGCAGGCTGTTAGCCAGCCTGCCAGCATAGTGGAGTCTGCCACTAGCACAGTCAGTGTAGTCAGCTCAGCTATCACCATTGAGACCGTGTCTGTGCCTCGACCTAGGTTGGGCAAAACCAAACCAAGGAACATCAAAAGTCGTGCTATAAATTCACAGACAACACAAAGATTCCTTGATGCCCTTCCAGACTCCCTCTGCCTACCCAAGGACGCCAGAGGACAAAAATCAGTTAACCACCTAACTGAGGATCTCAATTTAACCTTGCGCAATACCCTAGATGCAGTTGCACCCCTAAAAACTAAAAAAAAATCTCATAAGAAACTAGCTCCCTGGTACACAGAAAATACCCGAGCTCTGAAGCAAGCTTCCAGAAAATTGGAACGGAAATGGCGCCACACCAAACTGGAAGTCTTCTGACTAGCTTGGAAGGACGGTACCGTGCAGTACCGAAGAGCCCTTACTGCTGCTCGATCATCCTATTTTTCTAACTTAATTGAGGAAAATAAGAACAATCCGAAATTCCTTTTTGATACTGTCGCAAAGCTAACTAAAAAGCAGCATTCCCCAAGAGAGGATGACTTTCACTTTAGCAGTGATAAATTCATGAACTTCTTTGAGGAAAAGATTATGATTATTAGAAAGCAAATTACGGACTCCTCTTTAAACCTGCGTATTCCTCCAAACCTCAGTTGTCCTGAGTCTGCACAACTCTGCCAGGACCTAGGATCAAGAGAGACGCTCAAGTGTTTTAGTACTATATCTCTTGACACAATGATGAAAATAATAATGGCCTCTAAACCTTCAAGCTGCATACTGGACCCTATTCCAACTAAACTACTGAAAGAGCTGCTTCCTGTGCTTGGCCCTCCTATGTTGAACATAATAAACGGCTCTCTATCCACTGGATGTGTACCAAACTCACTAAAAGTTGCAGTAATAAAGCCTCTCTTGAAAAAGCCAAACCTTGACCCAGAAAATATAAAAAACTATCGGCCTATATCGAATCTTCCATTCCTCTCAAAATTTTTAGAGAAGGCTGTTGCGCAGCAACTCACTGCCTCCCTGAAGACAAACAATGTGTACGAAATGCTTCAATCTGGTTTTAGACCCCATCATAGCACTGAGACGGCACTTGTGAAGGTGGTAAATTACATTTTAATGGCATCGGACCGAGGCTCTGCATCTGTCCTCGTGCTCCTAGACCTTAGTGCTGCTTTTGATACCATCAATCACCACATTCTTTTGGAGAGATTGGAAACCCAAATTGGTCTACACGGACATGTTCTGGCCTGGTTTAGATCTTATCTGTCGGAAAGATATCAGTTTGTCTCTGTGAATGGTTTGTCCTCTGACAAATCAACTGTAAATTTCGGTGTTCCTCAAGGTTCCGTTTTAGGACCACTATTGTTTTCACTATATATTTTACCTCTTGGGGATGTTATTCGAAAACATAATGTAAACTTTCACTGCTATGCGGATGACACACAGCTGTACATTTCAATGAAACATGGTGAAGCCCCAAAATTGCCCTCGCTAGAAGCATGTGTTTCAGACATAAGGAAGTGGATGGCTGCAAACTTTCTACTATTAAACACGGACAAAACAGAGATGCTTGTTCTAGGTCCCAAGAAACAAAGAGATCTTCTGTTGAATCTGACAATTAATCTTAATGGTTGTACAGTCGTCTCAAATAAAACTGTGAAGGACCTCGGCGTTACTCTGGAACCTGATCTCTCTTTTGAAGAACATATCAAGACCATTTCGAGGATAGCTTTTTTCCATCTACGTAACATTGCAAAAATCAGAAACTTTCTGACCAAAAATGATGCAGAAAAATGTATCCATGCTTTTGTCACTTCTAGGTTAGACTACTGCAGTGCTCTATTTTCCGGCTACCCGGATAAAGCACTAAATAAACTTCAGTTAGTGCTAAATACGGCTGCTAGAATCCTGACTAGAACCAAAACATTTGATCATATTACTCCAGTGCTAGCCTCTCTACACTGGCTTCCTGTCAAAGCAAGGGCTGATTTCAAGGTTTTACTGCTAACCTACAAAGCATTACATGGGCTTGCTCCTACCTATCTCTCTGATTTGGTCCTGCCGTACATACATTTACATTTACATTTAAGTCATTTAGCAGACGCTCTTATCCAGAGCGACTTACAAATTGGACATACCTACACGTACGCTACGGTCACAAGACGCAGGCCTCCTAATTGTCCCTAGAATTTCTAAGCAAACAGCTGGAGGCAGGGCTTTCTCCTACAGAGCTCCATTTTTATGGAACGGTCTGCCTACCCATGTCAGAGACGCAAACTCGGTCTCAACCTTTAAGTCTTTACTGAAGACTCATCTCTTCAGTGGGTCATATGATTGAGTGTAGTCTGGCCCAGGAGTGGGAAGGTGAACGGAAAGGCTCTGGAGCAACGAACCGCCCTTGCTGTCTCTGCCTGGCCGGTTCCCCTCTTTCCACTGGGATTCTCTGCCTCTAACCCTATTACAGGGGCTGAGTCACTGGCTTACTGGGGCTCTCTCATGCCGTCCCTGGAGGGGGTGCGTCACCTGAGTGGGTTGATTCACTGTTGTGGTCATCCTGTCTGGGTTGGCGCCCCCCCCTTGGGTTGTGCCGTGGCGGAGATCTTTGTGGGCTATACTCAGCCTTGTCTCAGGATGATAAGTTGGTGGTTGAAGATATCTCTCTAGTGGTGTGGGGGCTGTGCTTTGGCAAAGTGGGTGGGGTTATATCCTTCCTGTTTGGCCCTGTCCGGGGGTGTCCTCGGATGGGGCCACAGTGTCTCCTGACCCCTCCTGTCTCAGCCTCCATTATTTATGCTGCAGTAGTTTATGTGTCAGGGGGCTGGGGTCAGTTTGTTATATCTGGAGTACTTCTCCTGTCCTATTCGGTGTCCTGTGTGAATCTAAGTGTGCGTTCTCTAATTCTCTCCTTCTCTCTTTCTTTCTCTCTCTCGGAGGACCTGAGCCCTATGACCATGCCCCAGGACTACCTGACATGATGACTCCTTGCTGTCCCCAGTCCACCTGGCCATGCTGCTGTTCCAGTTTCAACTGACCTGAGCCCTAGGACCATGCCCCAGGACTACCTGACATGATGACTCCTTGCTGTCCCCAGTCCACCTGGCCATGCTGCTGCTCCAGTTTCAACTTCCACCTGACTGTGCTGCTGCTCCAGTTTCAACTGTTCAGCCTTATTATTATTCGACCATGCTGGTCATTTATGAACATTTGAACATCTTGGCCATGTTCTGTTATAATCTCCACCCGGCACAGCCAGAAGAGGACTGGCCACCCCACATAGCCTGGTTCCTCTCTAGGTTTCTTCCTAGGTTTTGGCCTTTCTAGGGAGTTTTTCCTAGCCACCGTGCTTCTACACCTGCATTGCTTGCTGTTTGGGGTTTTAGGCCGGGTTTCTGTACAGCACTTTGAGATATCAGCTGATGTACGAAGGGCTATATAAATAAATTTGGTTTGATTTGATTTGATTTGATCCCCATTATGTTTCTCTTCAGATTTAATGGCAATTTCAATTTTAGGACTGTGTTTTAATTTTGGTTTAAACAACATTTTATCATGCAAACACAACCATAAGCTGTGCATGTGGGGTTTGAACCTACAATGTTTGGTTCCAAGCAAGGACTTTTATCCTCGGCACCTCCAGGGAAGCTCTTTTTCTTCTTATTTTTAGCCATGGCAGTATGGTCAATCAGGAATTCCATGCTTCCTTTTTAGCCTTTTTAAACATAACTAATCCAGGGAAATACTGGTATCTGGGTTATACACCATCACTTCAACCATCCTCTTTATGTGCTGTGTACTTCTGGGCCCATATTTACAATGTATCAAAGATTATAAATTCTGATCTAGGATCACTTTTGCTTTTCAGGTCACCATTACAATAAGAAGGGAGGTTAGCATTTTCTGGTGGGCATGATATTTATGCCTCTGTAACTTTCTCAATCATTAATCCCCATTCATGGTAGCATCCACTTTAATGTAGATGTGTTTAGAAACATATTCTATTATTATTTACAATAAACGTAACTCCAAAATGACACAATACGTTATTTACCATACATTTCTATTGTGCACAAAATAATCTGAAACACAACCAAAACAAATAGAAAATGCATCGAACAAATGTGTTACAAGCTTGATGTAGTCATTGCGTGCTATGAATATGGGACCAAATACTTACATTTTTACTACTTTAATACACATTTACTGAACAAAAATATAAACGCAACATGTAAAGTGTTGGTCCCAAGATCGCAGAAATGTTCCATACACACAAAAAGCTTATTTCTCTAAAATGTACACAAATTTGTTTACATCCCTGTTAGTGAGCATTTCTCCTTTGCCATGATAATCCATCCACCTGACAGCTGTGGTATACAAAAAGCTGATTTAACAGCATAATTGTTACTCAGATGCACCTTGTGCTGGGGACAATCAAAGGCCACTCTAAAATGTGCATTTTTGTCACACAACACAATGCCAGAGATATCAAGTTTAGAGAGAGCGTCCAAATGGCATGCTTGCTGCAGGAATGTCCACTAGAGCTGTTGCCAGCTAATTGAATGTTCATTTCCCTACCATAGGCCGCCTCCAACGTCATTTTAGAGAATTTGTCAGTACGTCCAACCGGCCTCATAACCGCAGACCATGTGTAACCACGTCAGCCCAGGACCTCCACATCCGGCCTCTTCACCTGCGGGATCGTCTGAAACCAGCTCCCCAGACAGCTGATGAAACTGTGGGTTTGCACAAGCAAAGAATTTCTGCACAAACTGTCAGAAACCGTCTCGGGGAAGCTCGTCTGTGTGCTCGTCACCCTTACCAGGGTCCTGACTGCAGCTCGGTGTCCTAACTGACTTCAGCGGGCAAATGCTCACCTTCGATGGCCACTGGCATGATGGAGAAGTTGTCTCCTCCCGCTCTTCCCCACCTGGTGCTTAAGGGCGCCAGGCTGCCCTGCATCATGTAATCTATCCATCCATTACGCACACCTGCCATCCCTCGTCACGCGCATCAGCGATATTGGCCTCACCTAGACTCACTCATCATCTGTTTATTACCTCCCCTATATTTGTCAGGTCCCTTGCTCTGTTCCCCCCTGCTGCATTAATTTTTTTGTTTGTGTTACTTGTTTGCTGACGCTGTTCCTGTCTCGTTCCATGTCTGTTCTATATTAAATGTTTGACTCCCATGTGACAGTAGTGTGCTCTTCAATCCCGGTTTCAACTGTACTGGGCAGATGGCAGACAGCTTATATGGCGTTGTGTGGGCTAGTGGTTTGCTGTTTGTGAACAGAGTGCCACATGGTGGCGGTGGGGTTATGGTATGGGCAGGACAATGAACACGATTGCATTTTATATACTTTTTTTAAGGTATCTGTGACCAACAGATGCATATCTGTATTCCCAGTCGTGAAATCCATATATAAGGGCCTAATGAATTAATTTCAATTGACTGATTTCCTCATATGAACTGTAACTCAGTAAAACATTTGAAATTGTAGCATGTTACATTTATATATATATATATATTTTTTCTTTTTAAATGGGGGTACTATGTACCAAAAGTGCTGTAATTTCTAAACGGTTCACCCGATATGGATGAAAATACCATCAAATTAAAGCTTTTTTAAACCTTTATTTAACTATGCAAGTCAATTAAGAACAAATTATTATTTACAATGACGGCCTACACCGGCCAAACTCAGATGACACTGGGCCAATTGTGCGCCGCCCTATGGGACTCCCAATCGCGGCCGTTAGTGATACAGTCTGGAATCAAACCAGATTGTCTGTAGTGATGCCTCTAGCACTGAGATGCAGTGTCTTAGTCCACTGCGCAACTGCGCCACTTTAACCTCATAGTCATTGTATCATTTTTTTTTTAAATATGTCAATGTCCCAATACTTTGAGCACATTGTATGTCAAAATAATTCCAAATAATTTACTTTAAGACCACATACATCAAGGACAAGGTGGAATACATAAAGACCAGGGCAGCAGCAGCAGAGTTTGAGAGCCTGCTGGCACAGCAGATGACAATCATGGCAGACACAGATGTATCAACACCGCAAAGCATATAGGAGCAGAAGAAGGAGTTGATGCTGTTGATGCTAACAGCGAAGCAGATACCCTGGAATGGTGGAGTGTTCATTCATTGAACGTTCCAAGAGTGTGCAAACTGGCTAAGGAATACCTGTGCATTCTTGCCATTAGTGCACCTTGAGAAAGGGCATTCAGCACTGGTGGCAATGTGGCGACATGCCACATCGCAGCACTGAAGCCAGAGACTGTTGATAGTCTACTTGACTTGTTTGAGTATTTTGAATTTAACACGTTGGTGAAATACTTTGTTATTATTCTATTGGAAGATTTTCTTTCACACCTGTTTAAAAGCATTTTCAGTTTGAAGTTATTATTTTATTCAAAGATATTTATTTATACAGCATTAATACGTCATAAGTTCTACAACGTTTTGCTCCACTCTCAGTTTTGTCCTCCTATAATTATTTAGTTGAAGTTTGGTTGAACAGTATAAAGCAATCAGAACAGAGAAAGGAATGTAGAAAAGATAGTAATGAAAGAGGTCAAGAAGTGGAGGGTACCACAATGAAACAGGGCTACAGGTTAGTGCAATCACCTAACAACATTACCAGGTAACACTTCATTTGGATAGTCCATCTGCAGATGCTCTACAGACTATCAGTAACCTTTCAACTAACTATCTATAAACCTAACCCTAGCTCTAACCCTAACCTTAACCCTTATCCTAACCCTAAACTTAACCCTTACCCTGACCTTAACCCTAACCCTCATTCTAAACCTAACCCTAACCGTAACCTTAGCAAGCAGTTGCTTATCAACATTTAGTTTGTTCATAGAATGTCCATCTGTAGAGTATCTACAGATGGAAAATCTGGACTATCCAAGTAAAGTGTGACCCATCACCACGATAAACCATCATTATCGACATCAACAATGAGCAGAAATATAATGGAATGAATCTCATCTTTCTCTTTTGCAGTATCTCCTTGAGGACCATAGGAACAAAGCCAGCCAGAGACCACATATTGAGGCCTGTGTTGCTGTGAAGGTGAAACCACAAATAACCAATGTGGAGCTTTTCTATCTCTAATGTGCTTAATCATACAGATGGAAAATACTCATATGCTATTCTGAAACTGCTAGAGATGAAAATCCAGGCTTTTCAATGTGATTGAAGTAGAGAACAAGAGAGGGAGGTGTGTGTGGGGGGGGGGTGCAGCAATGCGGCGACAGGGAACAGATGACTAAAGGGAAAGAGAAAAGGGAAGATTGTCAAAGAAAGATATGGCCAAACCCCTGAACAAATGTAATATAGCAACGAGGATCATTGGCTTTACCGGGTTGACATCACACACATTCACACGCACGTGTACACGGACACAGACACACACACACATAGAATCATAAAAGAGGACCTTAGTCAGGGTGGCTTGTGTTCTCATATCTGTGTGTATGCTTGTGCATATGTGCTGCCTCATGTTTGACTGATCACAGACAAATCCTTCTGGATGGGTTGAGATGATGTATTGGATGCCATGGATTACGCAATGTCCTCTGGAGATATTATGGAGAAGTGCAGTGCTATTCCAAATAGTGTAATAGTGTTCAATAGTGTAGAGGAGAAATGAAGCACAGACATCTCCCCACAGTGGGCCACAGCCCTGCAGGTTCTCCCTCAGCCCCATGCATTCTCTCTGAAGGAACTCCTTAAGGCTATAATTAGCAAATGGATGCTGCTGAGGGGAGAATGGCTCATAATAATCAAATCAAACTTTATTTGTCACATGCACCAAATACAACGTGTAGACCTTACCGTCAAATGAAAGAGTAAAGAAAATATTTACCAAATAAAATAAAGTAAAAAGTAATTAAAAAGTAACAATAAATAACAATAAGGAGGCTATGTACAGGGGGTACCGGTACCGAGTCAACGTGCGGGTACAGGTTAGTCCAGGTAATTTGTACATGTAGGTAGGGGTGAAGTGACTATGCATAGATAAGAAACAGCAAGTAGCAGCAGTGTAAAAAACAAATGATGGGTGCGGTGTCAATGTAAATCTGGTGGCCATTTTATTAATTGTTCAGCAGTCTTATGGCTTGGGGTTAGAAGCTGTTAAGGAGCCTTTTGGTCCTAGACTTGGCGCTCCGGTACAGCTTGTCGTGCGTGCGGTAGCAGAGAAAACAGTCTATGACTTGGGTGACAATTTTATGGGCTTTCCTCTGACACTTCTTAGTATATAGGTCCTGGATTGCAGGAAGCTTGGCCCCAGGAAGCTTGGCCCCAGTGATGAACTGGGCTGTACGCACTACTCTCTGTAGCGCCTTACGGTCAGATGCCCGAGCAGTTACCATTAGGAATGCAAAATATATCGGTGACCATATTGGAATCGGCTGATATTAGCTAAAATTGCCAACATCGGTATCTGCACGATGTCTAGTTTAATGCAGATGCATACCTAATGACGGCGCATAGAATTATGCGCTTCACGTGCAACACAGCATTCCTAATTATCCCACAATGTCTGCTGTGTGGATCAAGCAGTCAACAAGTCGAGCAGTCAGTTGAAAGAGTAAGAAAATTTCAGCAAGACAACTCAAAGGCGAAAACCATTAAAGCCAAGATAATGGAAATCATTGCCCCTGACAATCAACCGTTCTCTGTCATGGGTGATGTTTGCGTTCGCCGACTGGTCGAGCACCAGTACACACTACCAAGTGCTCTATTTTTCAGATGTTGCACTACCGGAGTTACACAGTAATAGCGTCACTGCTATTATCTTCACAACATACATACTATGGAACGCTGTTTGGGTCTTTGCATGTCAAAAAAGATACAGAAGCACTGATCATCCCTAAAGCCAACACCTCATTTGGCCGCCTTTCGTTCCAGTACTCTGCTGCCTGTGACTGGAACGAACTGCAAAAATCGCTGAAGTTGGAGACTTTTATCTCCCTCACCAACTTCAAACATCAGCTATCCGAGCAGCTAACCGATCGCTGCAGCTGTACATAGTCTATTGGTAAATAGCCCACCCATTTTCACCTACCTCATTCCCATACTGTTTTTATACTGTTTTTTATTTATTTACTTTTCTGCTCTTTTGCACACCAATATCTCTACCTGTACATGACCATCTGATCATTTATCACTCCAGTGTTAATCTGCAAAATTGTATTATTCGCCTACCTCCTCATGCCTTTTGCACACATTGTATATAGACTCCCCTTTTTTTCTACTCTGTTATTGACTTGTTAATTGTTTACTCCATGTGTAACTCTGTGTTGTCTGTTCACACTGCTATGCTTTATCTTGGCCAGGTCGCAGTTGCAAATGAGAACTTGTTCTCAACTAGCCTACCTGGTTAAATAAAGGTGAAATAAAAAATAAAAATAAATAAAAAAGCTTCTGGGGTAGCTAGCTTTAGCTTGGTACCTAGCTAGCATCAATACAACCAGCCTGAAAACAATGACCAGTAGAAATGGAAGTCATTTTCATTATTCTTAGCAATGATTTAGGAATCCTTGTGAGTTAGTATTCGCTAAATTGCCACTTGTTGTTCGCCTATTGAAATTGAGCTTATGTTATAAGCAGCCAGCTAGCTTCATCTGGCTAGTGAGGCTCGACCGGACCAGGTTAAGTGTTGTGAAGCTAGCCACAATAAGGTTTAGGCACAATAGTGGAATTTGAGATTTGCCTTCAAAATAAAAGTATGTCATTGAAAGTGAGGCAAATGAATGCAAATAGTAGAATTATGCCATGCTTTATTTTGAAGGCTAACCGCAAAGTCCACTATTCTAGCTAATCCTTATTGTGGCCAGCTTCACATCGATAGGTCCAACCACCATTAATCAAATAAGAACTGTCTTATGAATTAGGGTTATTTTAGATGATGCCACCAAGCTATATAGTTAGCAAGCTAACCATAGCTACTGAAACAGATGATGTCGTTTTGCTATGTTTTTGGGGAAGAATGTTGTTTGCATCCATGTTCTAGCTAGCTTTTTTTATGACCAGCACGGTAGGTTTGCGAGACAACTTTACCAGCATCATAGCATACGTATCGATGAATCGTTGTGACATATGAAATACGAGTGATAGTGTAATCAATGTGTACTAACTACGTAAAGAATGTATTAACGCGTTAAATTATTATGTGACGTGCAGTCATATTCAGTTCCTGATTGGTCAACAAGCTTATTTGACACGTCAAATAGTGTTATTTGACACTTCAAATAGTGTTATTTGACACTTCAAATAGTGTTATTTGACACTTCAAATAGTGTTATTTGACACTTCAAATAGTGTTATTCGATTTGTATCTTTTTTGACACGCAAAGACCCAAACGGCGTTCCATAGAAATCCTGTTTGAGAATGAAACGACTGAACAAATTAACAATGAAACAGCACAGCAAGTAAGTGAAAGAAATAGGTTTTGATTACATTTTACTGGTAATGGGGACATAAGTAAATGCCATCAAAATAACTTTTTGGTCAGTGTGGTGTGTGTGTAACCTTTATTTAACTAGGCAAGTCAGTTAATTAAGAACAAATTCTTATTTACAATGACGGCCCAGATGACACTGGGCCAATTGTGCGCCGCCCTATGGGACTCCCAATCACAACCGGATGTGATACAGACTGGATTCGAACCAGGGACTGTAGTGAGGCCTCTTGCACTAAAATGCAGTGCCTTAGACCGCTGCGTCCATATATGTGTGCTAACTATTTAACTGTACTAGGACGCAACAAAAATGTAAATAGTGCTTATTGGCAAGGAAAATTTTGGATATCGGTATCGGTCAAAAATTTCATATCGGTGCATCACTAGTTACCATACCAGGCGGTGATGCTTCGATGACCGGAACGGAGCAAATGGGATGGAATCAAACACCTGGAAACCATGTGATTGATCTATTTGATACCATTCCACTGATAATGCACCAGTCATTACCACAAGCCCATTCTCACCAATTAAGGTGACACTAACCTCCTGTGGTAATTACCCTACACATAACACAGAGCCAGGTCTTACTATTTAACAGCATACGCTCCAGCAATGGAGATGCTCGAGAATCTTAATTAAAGCAGTCCTTCCGCAACACAGACAGGGCAGTGCATAAAGAGTGGATGATTAAGAGACATTGACATTAAAATGCAGTCTTCAAGAGCCTCTCAAGGACACTGAATACATCCTCTTATTTTAATACAATGATATACGGGCACATCTCTCCATCTCCCCATATCTCCTGTATTAACCAACGTCAGCTTGTGTGGGGTAAGATATGGCCTTGTCTGTATGCACCAGAGTGGGTGACAGTGGGAAAGCCCTGACTCTGCAACTGAGGAGAGAAGGAGAGAGGGGAGAGAGAAATGAAAGGATGGCAGAGGGTTGAATAGAAACAGATACATTTGCAGTGTGTCCTCCCGCTCCTTCCCTCTCTCTGACTGTAGCAACAGAGGGAAGAGGAGAGAAACAGAGAGAGAGGGGAGAGAGACAGAGGGAGTGAGACAGAGTCAGTCATGCGTAGAATTGCCTCATCAATGGTAGAGCACCTCTGACATCACAAACGGCTTTTCAAATGGACACATTTATACAGATACTGTTATGATCCCTGAGCAATCCTATTACTGCTCTGAAAGCACAGGGTGATGGAGAGTGGCCCAGGTACAAGCCTTTAGTACCTTCACAGGGAGATTGTTGGACATAATGGCCTGGTACATATCAAATCAAACTTTATTTGCCACATGCGCCGAATACAACAAGTGTAGACTTTACTGTGAAATGCTTACTTACAAGCCCTTAACCAACAGTACAGTTCAAGAAGAAGAACCTATTTACCAAGTAGGATGAAATAAAAAGTAATAATAAAAAGTGACACAATAAGAATAACAATAACGGGGCTATATACAGGGGGCACCGGTAACGAGTCAGTTTACAGGGGTACAGGCTAGTTGAGGTAATCTGTACATGTAGGTGGGGGCGATGTGACTATGCAAAGGTAACAAACTGTCTATAACTTGGATGACTGGGGTCTCTGACAATTGTATAGGCTTTCCTCTGACACCGCCTATTACATAGGTCCTGGATGGCAGGACACCGCCTATTATATAGGTCCTGGATGGCAGGAAGCTTAGCCCCAGTGATGTACTGGGCCATTCGCAAAACCCTCTGTAGCACCTTACGGTCAGATGCCGGGCAATTGCTATACCAGGCGGTGATGCAACCGGTCAGGATGCTCTCGATGGTGCAGCTGTAGAACCTTTTGAGGAACTGGGGGCCCATGCCAAATCTTTTCAGTCTCTTGAGGGGGGAAATGTTTTGTTGTGCCCTCTTCACGACTGTCTTGGTATGTTTGGACCATGATAGTTTGTTGGTTATGTGGACACCAAGGAACTTGAAACTCTCGACCCGCTCCGCTACAGCCCCGTCAATGTTTATGGGGACCTGTTCGGCCCACCTTTTCCAGAAGTCCAGGATCAGCTCCTTTGTCTTGCTCACATCGAGGGAGAGGTTGTTGTCCTGGCACCACGCTGCCAGTTCTCTGACCTCCTCCCTATAGGCCGTCTCATCGTTGTCGTTGATCAGGCCTACCACTGTTGTGTTGTCAGCAAACTTAATGATTGTGTTGGAGTCGTGTTTGGCCACGCAGTCATGGGTGAACAGGGAATACAGGAGGGGACTAAGTACACACCCCTGAGGGGCCTCAGTGTTAAGGATCACCGTGGCAGACATATTGTTTCCTACTCTAACTACCTGGGGGCGGCCCGTCAGAAAGTCCAAGATCCAGTTGCAGAGGGAGGTGTTTAGTCCCAGAGTCCTTAGCTTAGTGATGAGATTCGTGGGCACTATGGTGTTGAACACTGAGCTGTAGTCGATGAACAGCCTTCTCACATAGGTGTTCCTTTTGTCCAGGTGAGAAAGGGCACCTTTCTGGAGTGTGATTGATTCATACAAGATAGAAAATGTTATGGTAGAGTTTTAACCCATTACCCTTATCTGTCTCATATATGAGGCAATAGCTACTGTACATGAGCAGATTGAAGAGTGAAATTCATTAGTTTATTTTACATATATTCTACCAATTCCGAAAGAGAGATATCCCACCATATGACCAATGCATTAAATCCACTTAAAATGCATTTAAGAAGCCTTCCATGAAAAAAAAAATATATATATATACTGTGCCAGTCAAAAGTTTGGACACACCTACTCATTCAATGGTTTTTCTTTATTTGTACTATTTTCTACAGTAGAATAATAGTGAAGACATCAAAACTATGAAATAACACACATGGAATAATGTAGTAACCAAAACATGTGCCTTGATGACAGCGTTGTACACTCTTGGCATTCTCTGAACTAGCTTCACCTGGAATGCTTTTCCAACAGTCTTGAAGGAGTTCCCACATATGCTGAGCACGTGTTGGCTGCTCTTCCTTCACTCTGCAGTCCATCTCATCTCAAACCATCTCAATTGGGTTGAGGTTGGGTGATTGTGCTGATACAGCACTCCGTCACTCTCCTTCTTGGTCAAGTAGCCCTTACACAGTGTGTTGGGTCATTGTCTTGTTGAAAAACAAATGATAGTCCCACTAAGCGCAAACCAGATGGGATGGTGTATTGCTGCAGAATGCCATGGTAGCCATGCTGGCTAAGTGTGGCTTGAATTCTAAATAAATGACTGACAGTGTCACTAGCAAAGCACCCCCACACCATCACACCTTCTCCTCCATGTGTCACAGTGGGAACCACAAATGCGGAGATCATTGGTTCACTTACTATGCGTCGGTTGGAACCAAAAATCTTACATTTGGAGTCATCAGACCAAAGGACAGATTTCCACCGGTCTAATGTCCATTGCTCGTGTTTCTTGGCCCAAGCAAGTCACTTCTTATTATTGGTGTCCTTTAGTAGTGGTTTCTTTGCAGCAATTCGACTATGAAAGCCTGATTCACAAAGTATCCTTTGAACAGTTGATGTTGAGATGTGTCTGTTACTTGAACTCTGTGAAGCATTTATTTGGGTTGTAATTTATGAGGCTGGTAAATCTAATGAACTTATCCTCTGCAGCAGAGGTAACTCTTGGTCTTCTTTTCCTGTGGCGGTCCTCATGGGAGCCAGTTTCATCATAGTGCTTGATTGGTTTTGCAACTACACTTGAAGAAACTTTGAAGTTCTTGAAATTTTCCGGATTGACTGTCCTTCATGTCTCAAAATAAGGATGGACTGTCATTTCTCTTTGTTTATTTCAAATCAAATCAAAGTTTATTTGTCACGTGCGCCAAATACAACAGGTGTAGACATTACAGTGAAATGCTTACTTACAGGCTCTAACCAATAGTGCAAAAAAGGTATTAGGTGAACAATAGATAAGTAAAGAAATATTTGAGCTGTTCATGCCATAATATAGACTTGGTCTTTTACCAAATAGGGCTATCTTCTGTATAGTAACACTACCTTGTGTCATGACGTTAGTCTGTTGGGGGAGGTTAATTAAATAAATACCTTTCCCCTTTTCTCTCTCTCTACTCTATAGAGTTGACTCTTGTAAAGCCTTTGTAACATAAATAGTCTGGTAACATCGAAAGGTGGGAAAGGGAACCATATTTCGGTAATCCAACCAGTTGAAAATATGCGTTGATACTTAATGAATATGATCTCAGATCAGTTGTTGTCTGAGACATTACTACTAATGACAGGATGACATAAACTGTATCTTGGAAAGTCGACACATTTTAGTTATCAGATTCACATAGAATTGTTGTGCAATTTAAATGTTTGAATATAAAACTATTTGTGAAAAGATTAAATGTAATTTTAGCTTCTTAAATGAGAGAATGGTTTGTCATAGAGAAACTCTGCTCACTCAGAGGCCCCGCCCAAGTGAACAGACTTTGTAAACGATAAACACGCCCTTCTTTCACCACTATATAAACCCATTGCCAAACATGTAACTTCCTGTTCCAAGGACGTGAGGATTTGCGGTCCCCACGTTGAAAGGACAAAGATCACCTACAGAACTAAGCCAACCTCAGCGTGAGCTCTGGTTGAACAACAAGAACCTAAAGAAATTAGCATCGAATTTCAACGTGAAGATGACAAGCCATGGATGGAGGATGAATTTCGACTATACCAGCCAGAATATAGCATGAGCTTAAAAGTATGGCAACTTGGTATGAACTTTGAAATCTTATTCACTAAAGAAGTGATACCTCTAGTGGACAGACAGAGTATCTATTCTACCATGCTCCAGTTCACCACTAGACATTCTTCAGAGGACCAGAGATCCATGCTGGACCACCCTGCCTTCTATCTACAACCAATCTACCGAAGCGCAACTCAGAGTAAATATTTATTACAATTTCCTTTTTCAAATGGGTGGCTATGTAGACTGCATAAGATACTGTATTTACGATAGCATAGCTGCCTACGGCCCGATAGAGACACAAAACGTTTTTGCTCCTCAGTCTTCCCACTCTTTCACTCAAACCAACCCCCTTCCTTTGTGTAACCAGCCGTCATATCTGTTCCGTCTGCTAGGGACGTTTTCCTTTATGACATCATTTGTAATCAATGTATGATACATTCTGTGTATATGTACTTCTGTGTGATTATTTAGGTATTTAGTAAATAAATACATGTTGTATTGCTGATTCAACATGTTTGCCAGGGTTCGTGAAGATAACCAAGAATTTACAACTTTCAGATTAGACTGACTAAAGTGACGATTAAGTATTGACTGCTACTGATGTAAAACATTACTAGGTCTTTAAGAGTTTATTCGGAAGATAACAGCTCTATAAACATTATTTCGTGGTGCCCCAACTTTCTAGTTAATTACATTTACCTTATTAGCTTAATCAGGTAATATTAATTACAGAGAAATTATTTTATAGAATAGCATGTCATATCACTTAATCCGGCATAGCCAAAGACACAACACTTGTCACAACACAACTGATTGGCTCAAACACATTAAGAAGGAAAGAAATTCCACAAATGAACTTGTAACAAGGCACACCTATTGATTGAAATGCATTCCAGGTGACTACCTCATGAAGCTGGCTGAGAGAATGCCAAGAGTGTTCACAGCTGTCATCAAGGCAAAGGATGGCAACTATGAAGCATCTCAAAAAATATATTAAATTCAATATATTTTGATTTGTTTGACACTTTTTTGGTTACTACATGATGGCTGGAGTAGTGTAAAGCTCACCGCCATTGGACTCTGGAGCAGTGGAAACACGTTCTCTGGAGTGAGGAATCACGCTTCATCATCTGGCAGTCCGACGTATGAATCTGGGTTTGGCGGATGCCAGGAGAACTCAACCTGCTCCAATGCATAATGCCATCTGTAAAGTTTGGTGGAAGAGGAATAATGGGTTGGGGCTGTTTTTCATGGTTCGGGCTAGGCACGTTAGTTCCAGTGAAGGGAAATCTTAACGCTACAGCATACAATAGTATTCTAGACGATTCTGTGCTTCAACATTTTTGGCAACATTTTGGGGAAGGCCCTTTTCTATTTCAGCATGACAATGCCCCCGTACACAAATCGAGGTCCAGAAATGATTTGTCAAGATCGGTGTGGAAGAACTTGACCTGCACAGACCCCTGACCTCAACCCCATCGAACACCTTTGGGATGAATTGAAATACCAACTGCGAGCCAGGTCTAATTGCCCAACATCATTGCCCGACCTCACTAATGCTTTTGTGGCTGAATGGAAGCAAGTCCCTGCAGCAATAATTCATATTGACGAGCAGGTGACGAGCAGGTGTTCACATACTTTTGGTCATGTAGTGTATTTAAGTGATGGCAAAAATAGATATAATTAAGAGAGGAAAATAGAGAGTGAAAGGAACAGGCTTTGCTAGACAGCAGTTAAAGGAAATAGCAGTAAATGCTAGGTTTGGCTTGATGACCGTAATTACCTGGCTCAATTGGACTTCCTGCCTTCCATAAAATAGCCATCTTTA
The DNA here is from genome assembly GCF_034236695.1 of Oncorhynchus nerka. Taxonomy (NCBI): domain Eukaryota; kingdom Metazoa; phylum Chordata; class Actinopteri; order Salmoniformes; family Salmonidae; genus Oncorhynchus; species Oncorhynchus nerka. The sequence goes on from NC_088422.1 coordinate 74,661,898, forward strand.
CCTCAATCTCCTGCGCTGTTGGCTTGTTCTGGATGTACTGGCAGAGCAGCCAGTCTTCTCTGCGCTCTAGCCCACCAGGATGGGTTATTTACAGCCGGGTGCTGGGGTGGCATGGATGCACAGAAACACAGCTGGAGAGTTCCGAGACTGGGGGGAGTGGGGTGCAGAACTCAAATACAACTTGAATAAAAGGCAAAGAAAACTCTAAGACAACTTGAATAAAACAGAATGAAATAGATGGATGAACATTGGATCAGCCAACAACTAAGAGCCCAAATTATGGAAAAACCTTCTTCAGTGTACAACTGGGACTAAACACTCCTTTGATCTGAAGGTCAGACTGTAGTTTGTGCCTTGTAAGGATGCGTTGCCGTAAAGAACTCTCATAAAATCTTTATTCAAGACTAATGGCTCCATTCATGCATTGAGCTCCAAATCCATCCAGCTCCACGGGTGGGAGATTGGTAATCAAAACTTTTAAATGAGTATGTATGAGAGCTATGAGAGCCCGGGTCTCCTTAAGGACTCCATGGGATTGTGGTAATAAGGTGTCACCCTCTCTCCACCTCCTGACAAAATGTATTAAGACCCTCGGAGGTCCCAAAAGTTATCTGGTATATGCCTGGGTGCGGAGAGCGGGGGTTGACTTTATAGAAGCACTGACCTTTGCAGTAAGGCTTCAAGGATGATGACTTCAGATGAGATAATACACAAACACACACACACACACAACAAATGCTGTGGTAATGAAAGAACAAAAAGGTTTCGGGCTTCCCGTGCCATTGGAAGGCAGACCCGAAGGACCTCAACACCTTACAGTGGGGTGTCTAATGACTGATTAAAGGTACAATATGTACATTTTTTTCATTCAAACAGCTCTAAATGGCCAAAATAAAGTGGCAAGGATCCGAATATGAGATGATATGAATATTAGATAGTGAGGTCAAACCCCAGTTTGCCCTCTGTGGTCTCTGATGAAACTCCTTTGGTCGGGACGCATTTTCTGATTTCTTATCTGCCGTTTCCTGCCCCACAACAGAAATGGAGGATGTTACGGAGCTATAACGAGATTTGTTCCAGTCAACAGCAAACTGAGAGGAAAGCATCTGAAAATAAAATAAAATTGGCCAGCCAAAAGGGAGTTGGATGAATGTTATGGAAAGAACAGGGTGAATGATTGGAGTGGATAGCTACTTCGGAAACTGATGGTAAGCCTAAACTCAAAACGAGCTGACATTTACTAGTTACATTATAATCATACCTAATATCTATCTAACTAGTCATCTAACGTTTTACTATGTTTCAGACAAGCGGGTATATTTTGATTACTAGTTATAGGAAGCTAGCCGAGGTAGCTAGCTAGCTTGCTAAGCGGCTGTTGAAGGAATTCTAAATTCCTCTGTTTTATTTCCCAATCAAAATTAAACACTCTGTCTATGCATTTAAGGGTTTGTAAGACCCTAATACTTTATAAGAATGGACAGAGCCCTGGTCTTAAAAGTCAGGTAACAGCGTTTAATTCAAGAGAGTACTGCTTCATACACATTTTGTCACAGGTTATAAACTGAAAATGACGTCAGCGTTTTCTAAATGTTCTATCTCTTCTTGACACTGGTAGAGAGGCCCTATAGTTCTCGAGCCTTCCCTCCTTGCCTAAAGCCAAGGTCAGTCAGTGTAGATAGCATTCTAGACAGTCTGGAGATAGTCCGTCCATGCCATCTGGAGATAGTTCATTCATTTGTACCAAGGCATTGTTCTAAACTCCTGACTATATTATATACAATTGGGAATGGGAGCAAGAGAGAAAATTCATACATGTATAGTACATGATAGCATTTGGACTAGTCAGTCCTGATTGAAATGTATACATAATTAGTCATCATTGATAAAAATTCCCTTAACAGCGGCGCAGTGTTGTCAATATGTTTATAAATCACATGGGTAGATCCATTTCGGCCCGCTTAACGTATTTAGCTAGCTACAACAATTAGCTAACTAGCTATCTATCGGTGTAGGCATTCATTAGTGAGTGTATCACATTATGTCCATCATATTCCATTCCATATCAATCTTGTCTGGTCATGGCCAGCTCTGAAATTGCCAGCTTCAGTCAAGGGATAAGATGTGGTATCCATGAGTAAATGGTATCCATGAGTAAATCTGACTCTGGGTAGAAAAATGTTGCACTATCCCCTCTATGCACTTCTCAGTTTTTGGTATTCAGATTTACCTTATGCAGATGCCAATAAGCTCTTTCAGTTTGGATCCCTTGTGCGCACCGAATAAATGTAATTCAACCTGCTGAAAACCCTCCCACAGTAGTCCTATAAAGCTACCCTATCCTCAGTGATCATTGAACTTCCAGTTGTTGTGAACCGTGCGCCAGGCTCCAGGTTCAAACTGCCACGTTTGGTCTGCATTCCATAATGAATGAAGTAGGTTATATGTCCCAGATTATTGCACTACCCAGATTATTGCACTACTATTATAATTCTGAATAATGGCACAGCTATTTATACTTCACTGTGGAAAAGTGAAGTTTCCTCCATACTACTGGTTTCACATTCATCTCCACTAATTTCAGTCCTTATGCTTTTTCAGTATGTGTCGCGTATTTATCATCCACTTCTTCAAACTGATTACTCATTTACCTATAATAGATCTTATCCATTTATAAATAATACAGCACATAGAATGGTGTCATTCCTTTCGGAGGAAATGTGTTTTCCCACTTGCAACCAACAGGTTTGCTAAACTTATTACACCATTTCAAGAGCACAAGAGTGGTGGAATTATGGGGGAAATAAGTCAAGGTCAGAATATGCTTATCTGTAGATACACCTCTGCCACACCTCCATTTCATTGATCTCCACCCCAAACAGATACCAGGCTGGCACTGGTCAGAAAATGTGCAGAGAGGAAAGTGTGTGAAAAGGGAATTAAGTTCCATTGACATTGGGGGTGATGATTACGGATAATGAATCATGAATAATGATGAGTGAGAAAGTCACAGAGGGCCAAGGATCATACCCCCAAGACATGTTAACCTCCCCTACTATTGTAATGGTCAGAGGTTAGCATGAAATGGGGGTATGATCTTTGACCCTCTGTAACTTTCTCAATCATCATTATTCAAGATTCATTCTGTGTTATCTGTAATCTGTCAGGATTTGGCCAGGGTTGTTCCGGTTTTGGTCACTAGATGCCCCCATTGTGCTTTTTGACCCTTTTGTTTTCCCTTGTTCCCAGTTATTATTTGCACCTGTGCCTCGTTTCCCTTGATTGTATTTAAACCCTTAGTTTTCCTCAATTCTTTGCTCTGTGTTTGTATGTTAGCACCCAGCCATGCTGTGAACTTGAGGTACTCTGGTTTTGTTGTTGTTTATTTTTTATTATTCTTTTGAGGTTTGTTTTTTTCCCTGCTGTTCTTACCACGTTGTGGATTTTCCTTGTGTCTTGGAGGATATACATTTTTAAGCTTGGAATTACTTTTGACGTTGTGGATTTATATTTTTGCCTGAAGATCTTTTCCTTTTTTCTTTATTAAATGTTTCTCACACCGGAGACCCGAGTTCATAAGTGGGTCTTGACAGTAATCATTGTAGCATCCACACTAATGTACAAGTCTTTAGAAACATATTATATTCTGATTTACAATAAAAGTGACTAACTTTGGACTACTTTATTTATAAGAATATTTAGAGGTGTCAACCATTTTCCCCCCTCTAGGGGTGTCAATAATTTACTTGATTAACAAAATCTATTTCTATGAGCAAATATACTAGTATAAAATAATGTAGTTGTTCACATTTTTTAAGCATACAATACAGCTGAGCATTTGAATTACTCGGGTCTGCTTTTCCACATTGTGAATACTGCCATACAAGGGACCACACAAGGAAAGTTGGGCCCACAAAGTTGGGCTAAACCTGGGGGAAAAATGTACATTGTACATTTTATTTTTTTATTTTTAGGGGGAAGATCAGCTTTAATATTGTAGCTTCTAACAAGAACATTTTCTGCATAATTTCCAATCCCCATATATTTTTGGGGCATATATATATACAGTTGAAGTCGGAAGTTTACATACACTTAGATTGGAGTCATTAAAACTTGTTTTTCAACCACTCCACAAACTATAGTTTTGGCAAGTCAGTTAGGACATCTACTTTGTGCATGACACCAGTCATTTTTTTCAACAATTGTTTACAGACAGATTATGTCACTTATAATGTCACTTGTCATATGTCACTTTAAACAGCTTGGAAAATTCCAGAAAATGCATGGCTTTAGAAGCTTCAGATAGGCTAATTGACATTGTTCAGGGGCAGAACGACAGATTTTTACCTTGTCAGTTCGGGGATTCGATCTAGCAACCTTTCGGTTACTGGCCCAAAGTTTTACCACTTTCAGCTTATACATACCACATACATTTCACAAACAGTATATTTTACATTAGTTATCTTTTGTTTGTTTATAGTCCCAGCCTTCAGCTACCCTCAACCCCTCCCATGTATTTTTCCATTGTGCTGTGATGTTTCACAAAAGTTCTGAACGTTTCTAATCTCATAGATTCTACAGATTGTAAATTAAAGATACAGTAATCACCTTTGCAAAGAGTATTATTATATTATTGATTGGCTATGACTTATCAAATCACCCAGCAGTGCTATTTGCAGAGTTTGCTCCAAGTAAATATAGATTTTTTTCAGCAATTCCTGAATCTGAGACCAAAAATAAGCTACATGTGGGCAGTACCAAAACATCTAATGATTCTGTCTTAGCAGCAACATCTGCAGAGGTGGGATGGTTGTATCCACAATATATAGCATTCTATTGGTTGCAAGAATTTTGTATGATAATTTAAATTGAAAAACATTTGAATCTTTTGAAAGTTTTGGATCGGACATTGTTCATAAACCAAGTGCCATGAAATCGGTACATCAAAAATCGCCTCCCAACTATTTTGCAACCTGTATAGTGCAGCTAAAATGAAACTGGTATACTTTTTTATTTATCACAATTATTTATCACAATTGTCTTTAGCCAATTCTGTTCTTTAATGCAGAGCCGACAGACAAGTTCCTTACGGTTGTTTATTTCTTTGTATTATCTTTTATCAGATCTAATGTGTTATATTCTCCTACATTCCTTTCACATTTCCACAAACTTCAAAGTGTTTCCTTCCAAATGGTACCAAGAAACTGCATATCCTTGCATCAGCTACAGGCAGTTAGATTTGGGTATGTTATTTTAGGCGAAAATTGAAAAAAAGGGTCTGATCTTTAAGGTTTAAGTATAGTTTATGTATGAATGAAGCCTTTAGTGAGAGGTCCAGTGCTTTGATATTTAATAAATTCTGCCCTCCAAATTTATTTAATTATATAAATAGGCCCGTAAAATGTTTCTAGCTTGCCGTTCCAAGTAAAGCGGAATCGTGTTTGCTCATTTAATTTAAAAAAGCAAGTTGTTAGGCATAGGCAGGGCCATAAGTAAATAGGTCAACTGAGATATGACTAAATAATTAATCAGGCTGATTTCTCCACAAATATACTGTATATGTGTTGTCCTTTCCATGGTTGCAAAATCTTATCTAATTTGGCTGACTTTCTATTAAAATGTATTGTAGTGAGATCATTTCTTTCTTTCGGGATATGAATACCGCACATGTCCACTTCACCGGACCATTTTATTGGTAAACTACATGGTAATGCAAAAGTTGTACTTTTTTTTAGATCCAATACTTCATATGGTGCACTTTTCATAATTCAGTTTTAATCCAGAAAGGTTAGACAAATGATCTATATCCTCTATGAGGCTGTGCGGGGATCCAAATTGCAGACTTAAAAGAATACATAAATCGTTAGCGTACAATGACACCTTTGTTTTTAAGCCCTGGATTTCTTGATATTATTGTTTGATCTGATATTAATATCCAACATTTCAATGGCCATAATAAATAGGTATGCCGATAGTGGACAGCCTTGTTTTACTCCTCTTGACAAAGTAATACTTTCTGATGAGTAGTCATTATTTACTATTTTACACCTGGGGTTACAGTACATACCTAGGGCAAAGATTGCTAGAGACAGCCTAGCATGATGTGGACTTGCAGTAGATTTATGCGCCACAGGGAGTGAAGAAGATAAGTAAGTACTGCAATCCTGTCCATCTATTCAAAGGCTTAATGTTACACTGGAACTAGCACAGTCAAAAATAACCAATAGCCAACCATTAAAAAACAAAGCTTTAAACTAGTTGGTCACATGACATTGTTTCCCCCTGTTGTTCAAACAGTTGGATGAACGGTTGTTCTGTCTGCCAACTTCACCAATTGCCTTTGTTTTTATTACAAATTCACTCTGAATGGCCCCACTCTTAAACAAGAACATAACGTAATAAGCAGAAAATTGTGCCATTTCTCTCTTTGAAATATGAATGGACTTGATTTAATCTCCGTTGCACGTAGGGGGAGCCCTGAAATGTCAGGCAATGTCAGGTTCTTATTGGGTCCTTTGTGTCCCATAAATTAAAGAACAACATTCTAGTCTGCCATGAGGACCAAAATACAAAGCAACACAAAGGTAGCGGGCACAAAAATGCAGTCTTTGGAAAATGTAGATGAATAATGAGCAAGAGGGGCAGAGGATCTCATTGTACACACTTTCTCTCTGCAATAAATCAAATCACCACCACGACAATAGCATTATTCCATTCTTTCTACAGGGGAAGTCTGCAGGAAAATGTACATGGTATTTTGTATAGTATTCCAGCAGTTAATGAAGGGGCAGGGGAGGGGCAGACTCATTGTGCTCTTCTCCTCCGTTCATTCACTTGCCACTATCCCAGAATGTGGAAACAATCAGGAGAATGCCTCTTCTAAAATTGGGGTCATAATGGAAGCAGAATATTCTGAACCAAGGTCCAAGAGTTGGATCCGAATTGGCAGTCATTAAAAAAATATCCTCTGAATGCTGCAGGGTGAAAATAGCCTACACAGTAGTAAAGCAGAATAGAAGGCCCTTCCAAAACCTAATTTCCATTTTAAGAACCATGAATAAACATACCCCCACAGTCAGGTGGACTAGAATGCAATTCATCGGAGGGGTATCCTACAAAGCAGGGTTGAGGAGTAAGTGGGATAACTCGGGATAACTGGTCATACGAAAGTGTTTCACCTTTTAGCCAGGTACATTTCTATGGCAACGAATCCTTCAGAACTAACTCACAGCTAACTCCACTTACTCTGAATGAAATGACTGAGCCACTAATCGAGAACCAATTAAATCAGATTCCCCCCCTCTTGCAAAGATTGCAGCATCATCCCTTTCATTTGAGGACTGGTAAAATATTTTATTAATCAAATGTTTTTTCAAACATTTTAATGTTAAAATATATCACATTACACTTTTAGTAATGACAGAATGAATTTTAAACTTCACACAATGTAACACTTTTGTATGACTTCACAAAAAAAGGTGCTTGTAAATTGAAAAGCACACCAAAGACAGAATTAACAATAAGTAATAAAGTAAAGAAGGTACTTCAAAAAGACTATTTCCCACCATAGCCAGCTGAATTTGCAAGGTAACTTTTCTTTCATTTTGATTTTGGCACATATGGAAATGTGTCACTGACCACTAATGGATGTTTCAGCATTGTCTCAATGAAGAGTTCTGCATTCAACTAGCCATGTGCGACATACACGCGCATTTACAAGCTTGCATGCTAGAGTTAGCGGCAGGTGGACGAGCAATATCCACGTAGTAGTACGGATGAAGCCTGAGCTGGAATGTGAAGTTAACTGAAACTAGTTAGCTTTAGAAAACCCTGAGTAGATCTAGCTTGCTTCGTAGCATACCCCTCAGCAGTGTGTTGTTGTGGATTAAATCCTGCGGCTTGCAGGTCACCGACAGGTGGAATGACCAATGTTCTTTTAAATCTAGATTCCAAAGGTATCGTGACATGTCTGAGTTTTCCCTCCATTTCTCTTCACATGAGTAGACTTGCTACAAACATTGTTTGCTAAGTTATAAATGGTCCCATCAAACATTGTGTATTGTAAAGAACAAACAGCAGAGTCTTATAAGCTACAATGTCGCTAATTATCAATGTTTGTAAAGATTTTGTTTCTTAGGCTATTGTTAATCTGTCTCAATTTACCAGTGCTGTATGTGAACTGGCTGCATGCTAGTTGAGCCCGCGCCATTGACGTATGGGTAGCTGCAGCCCAATATGGCGACCGGAGTATGAGCAAGTGGGTGTGTCGAAAGTAGTGAGTGTATTGAAAATCAATCAGCTAATTTGGCTGATTTGTTTCCATTCAAGACCTTTTTGAGTGGCTGACTGGGTTGCACTTCCAATCGATAAACCGGCAATCCAAAAACAGTCCATTATAAATCACTATCTGGGTCAGGTGTGCATCATTTCAAAGTTTGTTCTATTGTCAACATAACCAGCAACGTTTTTTTTAAATATGATGTTACAGTGTTAGGCTTTGACAAGGCAATTTAGAGAAACATAATTTTGGTGCGCATAGAAAGGAGTCATGAGTGCATTCAGGTGTATGTGCCACGGCTAATTTTCTTCAAAATAAACAAACATAGGCTCATTCTGTTGAAAATAAGCCAGGGAATGATGCCATGTGTACATCAAGCATAGTGATCCTAAATGTTGACACTGTACATGACATGAGTTTTAAAATGTGGAAATGTGAAGTGCAGATTTGGACTAACAGGTGTTTGGCTTGCTAGTATGACATCAAAGCTGTACTTATTACAATCCTCAATGTTTCATCATTCAAAATACATTGAGGCCTCTTAATTTACAGCATTTCCCTCACTCAGACAACAAAAAATGTGCAAACAGTTTCCCAATTACCAGGAGGGATGGGGGCAACTTGTTGTTGCGCAGGTTGCTCAAGAACAGAACAGCTGTAAGTCAAAACCCATGCAGCGCTGGGAGCCAGAGCTCTGACAACATGTAAAGCATATTGGCTACAGTTGAAGAAAAGCAATTGTAGACCTCCACAAGTCTGGTTCATCCTTGGGAGCAATTTCAAAACACCTGAAGGTACCACATTCATCTGTACAAACAATAGTAAGCAAGTATAAACACCATGGGACCACGCAGCCGTCAACACTCAGGAAGGAGACCCTTTCTGTCTCCTAGAGTTAAACGTACTTTGGTGCGAAAAGTGCAAATTAATCCCAGAACAACAGCAAAGGACCTTGTGAAGATGCAGGAGGAAACAGGTACAAAGTATCTATATCCACAGTAAAATGAGTCCTATATCGACATAACCTGAATGTCTGCTCAGCAAGGAATAAGCCACTGCTCCAAAACCGCCCTAAAAAAGCCAGACTACAGTTTGCAACTGCACATGGGGACAAAGATCGAACTTTTTGGAGAAATGTCCTCTGGTCTGATGAAACACAAATCGAACTGTTTGGCCATAATGACCATCGTTATATTTGGAGGAAAAAGGGGGAGGCTTGCAAGCCAAAGAACACCATCCCAATCGTGGGGGTGGCAGCATCATGTTGTAGGGGTGCTTTGCTGCAAGAGAGACTGGTGCATTCCAAAAAATAGATGGCATCATGACGGAGGAAAATTATGTGGATATATTGAAGCAACATCTCAAGACATCAGTCAGGAAGCTAAAGCTTGGTCGCAAATGGGTCTTCCAAATGGACAATCCTATAGAAAATGTGTGGGTAGAACTGAAAAAGCGTGTGCGAGCAAGGAGGCCTACAAACCTGACTTGGTTACACCAGCTCTGTATGGAGGAATGGGCCGAAATTCACCCAACTTATTGTGGGCAGCTTGTGGAAGGCTACTCGAAACGTTTGACCAAAGTTAAACAATTTACGGTAGTGCTACCAAATACTAATTGAGTGTATGTAAACTTCTGACCCACTGGGAATGTGATGAAAGAAATAAAAGCTGAAATAAATCCTTCTCTCTACTATTATTCTTAAAATAAAGTGGTGATCCTAACTGACCTAAGACAGGGAATATTTACTAGGATTGAATGTCAGGAATTGTGAAAAACTGAGTATAAATGTATTTGGCTAAGGTGTATGTAAACGTCCGACTTCAACTGTACGTTCCAATTTAGGCTCTTTATAAGTGCCCAAATCTGCCATTATCAACCCATATATGAGTATGAGTGTAAAGGGTTTATAGACAACAACAAAAAAGAGGGTTTCAAAGCTCTGACAACAATAGCTAGTTTTCAGTTTTCCGCTTCCCACTCAGACCACTCTCAGACAGTAAGAGCTAAATTCTCGCTTGAGAAAATGCTCTTTGCTAAAAAGCTATTTTTGCTTATTTTTTACCATTTTAATTGAAAGAAATTACAGTAATATACTTAATAGGACATTCACACAGCTAGACCACTCAACTATGGCCCCCAGCCTCCACTGGACTTTCCCTATGTTAGTGCATCCATCACAGAAAAACCTATTACTATACACTTTCACTAGTCCACTTCCTGTCTGCTGGATAAACATATGTTCTGTACACCGGTCTCCTAACCGGAACGCTGGGACAGGTGTACTGAAATTCTAAACTGGCACTTCTTTCGAGACCACCATCAGTTGGTGGCACACTTTTTCATGGTCGTTCGAGCCAGATAGGTGCAATTGTCCTGGACTATGACCAGTAGCGATATCATGCCACATGCCATCTCCCAGACCAGGCACACACGCTGGAGAGAAGGGAAGGACTGGGAAGTCCAGCCCATCGAGGCCATGGAGAGGCCCGTCATGGGGGTTCTGTCTGCCTACTGTCACATTGTCACCGTCAGGGAACAGAGCCTGGAGCAACTCAGGTGTCAACAGTAGGAATACACGCACTACGGAGGCACATTGGCCTTGCAGCGGCGGTCCTGAGTCCTCAACTGGCAGCTTCATTAAATAGTACCTGCAAAACACCAGTCTCAACGTCAACAGTGAAGAGGCGACTCCGGGATGCTGGCCTTCTAGGCAGATTTGCAAGAAAAATCCATTTCTCAGACTGGCCAATAAAAAGAAAAGATTAAGACGGGCAAAAGAACACAGAGAGAGTTGCCAAAGTTGCCTCTTCACTGTTGACGTTGAGACTGGTGTTTTGAGGTTGCTATTTAATGAAGCTGCCAGTTGAGGGCTTGTGAGGCGTTTCTCAAACTAGACACTCTAATGTACTTTTCCTCTTGCTCAATTGTGCACCAAGGCCTCCAATTCCTCTTTCTATTCTGGTTAGAGCCAGTTTGCGCTGTTTTGTGAAGGGAGTAGTACACAGCGTTGTACGGGATCTTCAGTTCCTTGGTAATTTCTCGCAGGGAATAGCCTACATTTCTCAGAACATGAATAGACTGACGAGTTTCAGAAGAAAGGTCTTTCTTTCTGACCATTTTGAGCCTGTAATCGAAACCATAAAATGCTGATGCTCCAGATACCCAACTAGTCTAAGGAAGGCCAGTTTTATTGCTTCTTTAATCAGAACAATAGTTTTCAGCTGTGCTAAAATAATTGCAAAAGGGTTTTCTAATGATCAATTAGCCTTTTAAAATGATAAACTTGGATTAGCTAACACAGCGTGCCATTGGAACACATGAGTGATGGTTGCTGATAATGAGCGTCTGTACGCCTAAGTAGATATTCCATTAAAAATCAGCCGTTTCCAGCTACAATAGTCATTTACAACATTAGCAATGTCTAAACTGTATTTCTGATCAATTTGATGTTATTTTAAAGCACAAACATGTGCTTTTCTTTTAAAAACAAGGACATCTATATCCAGTGCCACCTCTGTCTATATGCAGACTATGTGCAGAGCGTAGGGCCCCGCAGCCGCTAGGGGCCCCCCAACCCACAAAAAAGTAACTACAGTAAGTTTGAGTCTCTAGTTACTGTTGGGAGTTAGAATACACAATGTTGCAATTTCAAAATGTGGTAGTGCATTGATTTAGTTAGTTACCGAGATATCGTATGAACATGGCATAAGTCAAGCTAAAATGTTTAGAAATGTTTCTCTCCGACCCCATAGCAAAATGTGTAGAATTGCAGGAAAGTAGCTTTAAAGCTGCAACATTGTTTCTACTCATTGCAAAAATGTGTAGAATTGGTGGAAAGGTTAGAGGCGGCTCTGTCCTGGTAGGGTCATGAACTCAGACTGTGAGAGGGAGGCTTTGGATTGTTTCTGTGTGGGAGGTCATTATTTGAAAACCATGACCCTCTCTCTTGTTAGTGGCATTCCTTGTCCATCCCTTGTTGATATATGACTAATCGAATATTATGAAGATAATGTTTTTAACTTTGTTTAACCTTATTCATCTTAATTTCTCAAAGCCGAAAAGAAGCTACACTGCTCAATAGTTTCTACTTATCTATGAGTGTTTTTAATCTGAATGACCATACACATTTTAATAATTGGGAATATGCAGCTTCCTCCTTCGCTTATGCAGTGGACGAAGTTGTGCAAATGAGGGCTCTGACCTCGTAAGATTCAGGGCAGACGGAGGAGGAGGGAGAGAGGAAGGAGGGATAGTAAAACTACTAAGCTTGCATCTTTAAGTGTCCGTGATAGTGTCACCTCCAGAGGACTGCCTAGCCTTGACAAAGACTAAGCTGTTTCTCCATTCTGAGATGTTCCTCCTTTCAGCCCTGCCACATGCCAGACAAGCTAGACTCAGCGGTTTTATTCTGAATTTTCTACAGCCTATTTTAATCAGTGTGTGTAGGTTTAGAGGAAAGGGGCTGACCCACAGGCTGACCAGGGTATCAGTGGACCGGGGGGGTAAAAATAACCCTAGTCATCACAAACAGTGGTGTTGGGAAAGTCAACCTTCAACCTTGTCAGAACTGCGTGCTAATGACTTTGAGAACTAACTTATTTTGGTTCCTTCATTCATTATCAAGCTAGCTATAGCAGGGAGACCAACAGCTTTTTATCACCTTTGAAGTTGTACGTTTTGGTTAATCAGACCAAATCGAACATCTATACAGAGTAATATATAGTGTCATACCCACCTCTATTTTACTGCAGTAAAAAGTTCCCATGTGAAAATAAGTGAATATATTTTTTTAAACAGTGAAGTCAGAAACATATTTTTTTCAGTGAAGATCATACAGTAAAGTATATTACTTATCTATTGGTTCTGTGAATGATAAAGGGAGGTGAATTCTTGGCCTCAATGCTATTGTGTAGCTGACTGTGACTCACTGTGGAGAAAAGGAAGTTACGTATCAGCTCAAATAGTAGAGGTTGTTACATTTGTGCCAGGAAAGTTGCCTTGACCTATCTCATATATGTTTTGAATTACTTCTTTGTTGTCTAGTTACGTATGGGTTATATTTTATTGTTAGACTAGGATTTCCCAACATGATTGTCAAAACACATTAGTAACTAGTAACTTCAGTATAATTCACAAATATCCTACAAGAGGTAATAATACAATATTTGCCACACCGCTCTGTTGTAGATATCATATATAAAGTACAGTGAGCTAGTCATTGGCTTTGCTGCTGTGTACTGTAAATGGCTAGGGAACCCAGTAGCTATGGCCCTAACATAGCCTCCTACTAACAGAATGACGAGGTCATCAGTTCTGAGCGGCTGATTGACAGCCTGTACGCAGGGAGACAGAGACCAGTGAAGAGAGTCGCTATAAGGTCAGTGAGAAAGAAGCGTGCTGCGGTAGAGGCATTTCACTAAACGCTAATTAGCTCCCCGTCATTACTATCTCTCCTTGGCAGGTCCCGCTGGTACTCTCCATTCATACATCATTAATGACTGCATGCTCTACCACGAGGACCAATGCTCACGTCACCTCTGACCCCACCCCTCTCTCCCTCTCCCTGTCTCTCTCTCTACGGTAATTACAGTGCTGGACAGCTTCTGTGTGGAGAGAGAAGGGGGAGAAAGAGAGAGAGTCCAAGTGTGAAGAGGGAGATAAAGAAACAGAGTGTGAACAAGAGAGGGAGAGAGAGAGACAGAGAGACAGAGACAGAGAGGGATATAAACTTGGACTTGTTATAAATAACCCTACACAGCCTGCAGAGGGGGCTACGCCCATGGCGGCTGCATTTGACAGAGGTCAAGGTTCACTAACTAGCTCCTCCCTGTAATGAACCTTTTCCGCCTGAGGGCTTCAGCAATTGCTAACTCCGTTCCCGGGGTTAGTGAGGCATGGAGAGCCAGGCGAGGAGGGACCAAGGTGTGAGTGTCACCCTGCAGAGAGAGAAGAGAGATGGGATCAGGCTCAGGTCAGCCCCCCTAACAAAGACCAGGGATGAACTATCACTGTGTGAATCAATCTGACTCAGTTAATTAAATGAGGAAACCTGGAGGTGTAGAAGTTAAGAAGGAGTGGTTAGGATGCCACAGCTGCACTAAATGAATAGCAGGAAGGATGTGTTGTGACCTTACTTTCAGTAACCTGATGACTGTTATTTATTTAATCCAGTAACTATGTCTAATTGTTATACGATTACATTGATCATGTAATAATTAACTCATTCAGATTTGGGGCACCACGGAAAAAGTTGTTTAGAGCGTTACCATCTCCCGAATTAAACTGTAGAAGGTCTTTACATATAACATCGATAAACAGTCATTTTATTAATCATTACCTCTTATCAAATTATAATTCTGACCATTCGTAACCTTCTTGAATCTGCAAAAAACCCAGCCTAGCTCATTATTCAGTACTACACCAATTGGTTGAATTATTTATTTACTAGCTAGCTAAATAATAACACAGAATAAACATACACCCTTTACATGAGACAAAGGTCCATAGGGGACTGAAAATATATGACGGCTTGTTACAACATAGATGGAAGGGGGGGGGGGTAGAGAAAAAGGACACTTATCGCGGATACATTCTAGGACTGTCCTCACATTAATCATATACTTTGCTTATGAACCACCGTCCGTTTGGAATAAGAAATAATGAATGTATTTATGTGTGAAGTGCCTTTGTTCGCCGTTTATCTCGGTCGGAACCAAGCCTTCTCGGAAAGTTGTTGGTGGGCCTTTCCTGTGGGTCACTTGTACACACTGATTGCCCACCAGAGGTCACAATCTTCTTAGTTGTCCGGTCTCCATGGGATGTTTCCTCAGAACTTCCTCTTAGCCGCACCAGTGATTGTCTGAGAGGGGAGTTTTCTCCTTTCTCCACCTTATGTGTATAATCAGAGTTTGAACCACTTTACACGCAAAGCTGCAGACTGGCCATGTCCTGGTCTGATAAGTTAATTTTCTTCACCTCATATTAAGGTTGAGATTTCCAACCATTTCAAATGTTTCCTGGTCTAAAGGTTGATTCCTCTTCCAAGCCTTTATGCACTCTTGGTAAAAAGGGGCATTCCGTCATGCTGACAAGCTCTCTGGCCTCCCTCGGGGCATGGCTACTTAATGTGCAAATGATATGATTAGAAGTTCTCTTATGGCTCCTAAAATCACATTTGTATCTTAACAAAAACACATTAATATTTTTTTTATATCATTTGCACAAAGTATTGGATGAAAACTTGACAGAGGATACATGGGGTATCCTTTCCAAGTTACAGTATTTGGTCCATACAGTTTTTAATAACATCACAAAATAAAAAACGGATTATATTAGTTTTCTACATCTCCCCACGGACCATTAAACACATGGTTGTGTTAGAAATATTGTTCCATTATCACTTTTTGGACGTTAAGAGTTGTGTGTGAGCAAAAGTGTCTGTGAACAAAGACATTCCTTGGGTTGATACTAAAGAGCGAGAGAGAGTCTCCCGCCCTAATTTACAACCGAGTGTGAGCTGTCAACCCAGCAGTTCCCTCCTCCAACCCTTTGTGGGTGGGAGAGGGTCTGGTTATTGTCAGCCATTGCCAAGCTGATCTGACCCATTGTGATCCTCACCCCAGTCATGACAGATGTGTAAGTGCAGAGTACAGTATGTGCTTAATTTAACTCAGTTAATTTACTCTATGTAGAAAGTGAATTCCTCTGTCGTCTGGTAGGTAAGTACAGTCATTTTAGAGAAAACAAATATATATATTTCAAGATTTCAAATTCAGAAGCAGCCATCACAGTGGGGCTCTGGAAGTCTGGGAAATCATCTGAAGTTTAAGGTACTCCGGACACTACTGTACTGTGAATAGGAAGTACGGCCTCCCAGCTAGCTTTGAACTTTCCGTGACTTTGACACCAGTCAGGGATTAATGCCACCCCACTGAGTTGAGTAACTGCCCCATTACAAGAGAGGGGAAAGGGGAGAGTGGGAGGCAGAGACAGAGTACACCTGAATAGTGTTTGTGCTGTTGTGTTGGAGAATGAAAAAGCCCTTGAGCGGAACAGGAAGAGAAAGAGGGAGTGAAAAGGAAAGCACAGAGTAGTACCTTTACCTGTGAAGGAGTGATTCTTCCATACACAGAGTACGAAGGGGTGTTGTGTCTCGGTGTGTATGCGTTGATTTACGGTGCTGTGGGAAAGATCCATTAGCAGTGAAACAACACAGCTCACAACAAGGAAGTTATTTACGTGTTCAATAAGGGTCTCTGGCTTTCACTCCCTTTTCCCCTCGGTATCACTTCCTTAAGAAAAGCAGCGCGTGGAAAGTAGACTGCCACGCAAGGTGTCCCAGGTAGGTGAGAGTACATTGTCCTACTGTACTGTAGTCGGGTGGTGCACTGTACTGTGCCACTGGACCTCATACACTAACTGCTATTCTGGGCAAACTACCTGACAGTGTGCTGGAGTATGTGAGTCAGAAAACTGGTGGAGGGTGATGGTGCAAAGCTGCAGATTTTAATTGACAAGTGAAAACTTGCAGAACAATGAGCTGTTTTATCTTCAAGCGGCATATCAACACAGTGATGAAGTGTGTTTTGATCTAGTAAGACAGCTTTGAGCCTTTTCAAAGTGTTCACTTCCAATTTAATGGCATATGGTTCTAAATATGAACCATTTATTAGGAAGAGGAGAAGAAGTGGGAAGTGTGGAGCGGGCCTAAGGAAACTTTTTAATGAGAACATGTAGGAAACAAACTGCAAGTTTCCTTGAGACAAAGGAAATTTTGACACCACCATTGTTTTCTGTGGAGTGTAAAGGCAGGGTATCTTTTTCCATTCATAAGGTGGTGGGGGACCAAATGCTCAAGAAAACTTCTAAACAGGGACTGACAGAACAGTGCAATCTATCAGTGTGGGAAAATAAGGAGGGAAAAGAAAGAGGAGAAGAGGAAAGTATGAGAGGAGATGGAGGGAGAGAGGAAAGTCATGGAAGCTGGGGATCGAGAGAGGCAGGCCAGATCCTGCTGACTACTCCACTTTCTAACAGCTGCTTGGGGAACCTCACCGTGTCCATTTGAACAGCACAGACATGATGAGCAATAAATCCAGAGAACGGGAGTGAGAGAATGAGTGGGAGAGAGTGAAAGAGAGTGGGGGAAAGAGATGGAGAATAAGAGAGAGAGTGGGGGAAAGAGAGGGATAGAGAGTGAAGGAGCACAAGAAGAAAGAGTGCCAATCAGAGTGGGAGAGGGAAAAAAGCAGGGAGAACTTAAAACCCATTAATTTCCCAAAGCCAGGTCTGGAGGAAATTAATCCTGATAGGGGGGCTGATGAGCTTTGCCAGCATCTCTCTCTGCTCTTGCCCTCTCTCCTTCTCTCCTTCTCTCTCCTCTACATCAGCCGGTGGTTGATGCTCTGCAGATCCATCAGAGCAGAAGAGGCAAGACAGACTCAATAAGAGCCAGAGAGAGCAGAGGAAGGTCAGAGGGGAGGAACGATGGAGAGAGCGAGAGGAGACAGAACACACTTTCGTTTTGAAATGCGTTTATTTTAACAAAGGTAAAAAATAAAATAAAAATTGGGGATGGACTGTGTGAGTGTGTGTATGTGCGTGGGTGTGTATGTGCATGAGTCTGTGATAGTGTTAGTGTGTGTCCCTACTGCAATAAGGTCTCTCAGTCCTTTTCTCAAGTTACAGGGAACAGCAATGGATTTCCAGACAATCAGGAAGGCTTTGCTCTGATTGGGCGGAATGCTTCCTCGAGTGTTTGTCAGCCAATTTTGCCCATTACCCAGTAAAGTGAATAAGGACTCCTAGTCCATCAAAGACCTGTCCAGCTGTCAAGCAACAGCAGTGGGATAAAAAATGGATCTTAAAAATAATTTTGGTGCAAGAGAAATTTACCACCATAGCAATATTAGAGGTAAGAAGAGTGAGGAGAAGTGATCTAGTGCAAATACATATACAGTGTAAACTGTATCTACATTGAAAAAAATATACAAACACATGTAAATTGTTGATCCCATGTTTTATGAGCTGAAATACAAAATCACATAAATGTTCCATATGCACAAAAAGCTTATTTCCCTCAAACTTTGTGCACAAATTGTTTAGTGAGCATTTCTCCTTTGGGAAGATAATCCATCCACCTGACATGTGTGGCATATCAAAAAACGGACTAAACAACATGATCATTGCACAGGTGCACCTTGTGCTGGGGACAATAAAAGGCCACTTTAAAATGTGCATTTTTGTCACACAACACAATGTGACAAGTTTTGAGGGAATGTGCAATTGGCATGCTGACTGCAGGAATGTCCACCACAGCTGTTGCCAGAGATGTGAATGTTAATTTCTCTACCATAAACCGCCTCCAACATAATTTTAGAGAATTTGGCATTACGTCCAACTATCCTCACAACCGCAGACCACGTGTAACCACATTAGCCCAGGATAGTTTGCGGCTACTGAGAACTATTTCTGTCTGTAATAAAGCCTTTTTGTGGGGAAAAAAATAATTCTGATTGGCTGGGCCTAGCTGCCAAATGTGTGGGCCTATTGCCTTCCAAGGCCCACCCATGGCTGCACCCCTGTCCAGTCATGTGAAATAAATAGATTAGGGCCTAATGATTTATTTCAATTGACTGATTTTCTTACCGTGCATTCATAAAGTATTCAGACCACTTGACATTTTCACATTGTTACGTTACAGCCTTATTCTGAAATTTATAAAATGGTTTATTTCCCCTCATCAATCTACACACAATATCCCATAATGACGAAGCAAATATTTTTAGACATTTTTGCAAATTAATCACATTTACATACAGTACCAGTCAAACGTTTGGACACATACTCATACCAAGGTATTTCTTTATTTTTACTATTTAGAACAATAGTGAAGACATCAAAACTATGAAATAACACATACGGAATCATGTAGTAACAAAAAAAGTGTTCAACAGGTTCTTCAAAGTAGCCACCATTTGCCTTGATGACAGCTTTGCACACTCTTGGCATTCTCTCAACTAGCTTAATGAGGTGGTCAGCTGGAATGCATTTCCATTAACAGGTGTGCCTTGTGAACCTATTATAGATCAGACCCTTTTTTTCAATTTTTGCCTAAAATGACCCAAATCTAACTGCCTGTAGCGCAGGGCCTGAAAAAAGGATATGCATATTCCTGATACCATTTGAAAGGAAACACGTAGAAGTCTGTGGAAATGTGAAATTACTCTAGAACATAACACAATAGATCTGGTAAAAGATAATACAAACAAAAAAACAGGTGTTTCCTATTTTTCTTTTTGTTCCATCATCTTTGAAATGCAAGAGAAAGGCCATCATATAATATTGCAGTTAGGTGCAATTTAGATTTGGGCCAATAGATGGTAGCAGTGTGTGTGCAAAGTTTCAGATTGATCCAGTGAAGCATTGCAATACCGGAAAATATTTGGAATCAATTCTGCCCAAATGTGCTGAATTGGTCAATTGATACATATTAAAGTGCATAACTATAGAGCATATACAAAAACAAAATGCTAATACAACATTTAAGTTTACACACTCTCAGGAATGTCACACATGATGGATCATTCGCTTATACACTAACTTTCACACATCTAGATGGCTGGGCGTGGAGCCAGAGACAGCAGGGGTTCAAACTGTAGAACCCAGTTCCTACATTTGAATATAAAAATGGATTTTATCAAATAAAACTATGCTACATTTTATCCCTGGGACCATCAGGATGACAAATCAGAGCAAGATTACTGAATCTAAGTACATTATTTACCTTCAGAGGTGAATGTATCAAACCAGTTTCCGTGATACATTTTTGTTGTTATGCACTCAAACAATAGCATGGTATTTTTTCACTGTAATAGCTACTGTAAATTGGACATTGCAGTTAGACTAACAAGATGTTAAGCTTTCTGCCCATATTAGACATGTCTATATGGGCAGAACGTTTGGTGTTACTTACAGCGTCAAGCTAATCACATTATCGCAAGTTAGCTCAACCGTCCCGGTATAGGGACACCGATCCCGTATTAAAAGTTAATTTGTGGAATGTATTTCCTTCTTAATGCATTTGAGCCAATCATTTGTGTAGTGGTAGGGATGGTATACAGAAGATAGCCCTATTTTGTAAAAGACTAATTCCATATTATGGCAAGAACAGCTCAAAAGAGCAAAGAAAAACAACAGTCCATCATTACTTTTGTCACGGCCGTCGAAAAGAAGTAGACGAAAGTGCAGCGTGGTGAGCGTACATTTTCCTTTTATTTTAGTAAATGTCGCCAACAAACGAAACACAACCGTGACGCTTACAGGACTATAGTGCCACTAACAAAAGTCACCTACCCACACTGAGAGGGAAAAAAGGGCTACCTAAGTATGATTCCCAATCAGAGACAACGATAGACAGCTGTCCCTGATTGAGAACCATACATAGAAAACATAGAAATAAAGAAACATAGAAAACAAAACATAGAATGCCCACCCCACATCACACCCTGACTTAACTAAATAGAGAAATAAAACGTCTCTCTAAGGTCAGGGCGTGACAACTTTAAGACTTGAAGGTCAGTCAATATGGAAAATTTCAAGAACTTTGAAAGTTGCAGTCGCAGAAACCATCAAGTTACAGCCCAAATAAATGCTTCACATAGGTCAAGTAACAGACACATCTCAACATGAACTGTACAGAAGAGACTGCGTGAATCAGGCCTTCATGGTCAAATTGCTGCAAAGAAACCACTACTAAAGGACACCAATAATAAGAAGAGACTTGCTTGGGCCAAGAAACATGAGCAATGGGCATTAGACCAGTGGAAATCTGTCCTTTGGTCTGCTGGGTCGAAATTTGCGATTTTTGGTTCCAACTGCCGTGTCTTTGTGAGACGCAGAGTAGGTGAACGGATGATCTCTGCATGTGTGGTTCCCACTGTAAAGCATGGAGGAGGCAGATGGATGGTGTAGGGGGGCTTTGCTGGTGACACTGTTGGTCATTTATTTAGAATTCAAGGCACACTTAACCAGACTGTTGGAAAAGCATTCCAGATGAAGCTGGTTCAGAGAATGCCAAGAGTGTGCAAAGCTGTCATCAAGGCAAAGGACGGCTACTTTGAAGAATCTCAAACATAAAATATATTTTCATTTCTTTAACACTTTTTTGGTTACTACATGATTCCATATATGTTATTTCATAGTTTTGATGTAGAAAATAGTCAAAATAAAGAAACACCCTAAGTGTGTTCAAACTTTTGACGGGTACTGTTAGTATTCAGACCCTTTACTGAGTACTTTGTTGAAGCACCTTTGGTAGCAATTACAGCCTTGAGTGTTCTTGGGCTCCCATTCTTCACTGCAGATCCTGTCAAGCTCTGTCAGGTTGGTTGGGGAGCGTTGCTGCACAGCTATTTTCAGCTCTCTCCAGAGATGTTCAATCAGGTTCAAGTCCAGGCTCTGGCTGGGGACACAATGACATTCAGACACTTGTCCTGAAGACACTCCTGTGTTGTCTTGGCTGTGTGCTTATGATTGTTGTCCTATTGGAAGGTGAAGCTTCGCCCCAGTCTGATGTCTTGAATGATCTGGATCAGGTTTTCCAAGGATCTCTCTGTACTTTGCTCAGTTCATCTTTCCCTCGATCCTGACGAGTCTCCCATGATGCTGCCTCCACCATGCTTCAGCGAAGGAATGGTGCCACGTTTTCTGCCGACGTGTTGCTTGGCATTCAGGCCAAAGAGTTCAATCTTGGTTTCATCAGACAAGAGAATATTGTTTCTCATGGTCTGATTGTCCTTTAGGTGACTTTTGGCAAAGTCCAAGAGGGCTGTCATGTCCTTTTTACTGAGGAGGGGCTTCCATCTGGCCATTCTACCATAAAGGCCTGATTGATGGAATGCTGCAGAGATTGTTGTCCTTCTAGAAGGTTCTCCAATCTCCACAGGGGAAATCTGGCGCTCTGTTAGCGTGTCTATCGGGTTCTTGGTCACCACCCTTCTCACCTGATTACTCAGTTTGGCCGGGCGGCCAGCTCCAGGAAGAGTCTTGGTGGTTCCAAACTTCTTCCATTTAAGAATGATGGAGGCCACTGTGTTCTTGGAGACCTTTAATGCCCGAGATATGTGCCTCGACACAATCCTGTCTCGGAGCTCTACAGACAATTCCTTTGACATAATGGCTTGGTTTTTACTTTGACATGCACTGTCAACTGTGGGACCTTATATAGATTTTAATCAAGTTGTAAAAACATCTCAAGGATGATCAATGGAAACAGGATGCACCTGATTTGAATACTTGTAAATAAGGTATATGTTTTTTATTTTTAATACATTTGCAAAAATGTAGATTGATGAGGAAACACATTTATTTTTTAAATCCATTTTACAATAAGGCTGTAATGTAACAACATGTGGAAAAAGTCAAGGGGTCTGAATACTTTCCGAATTCACTGTAACTTAGTAAAATACTAGAAACTGTTGCATGTTGTGTTTATATTTTTGTTCAGTATAGTATTAAAGAACTACTCTATAAAGTTGTTCATGTAATTTAATTGTTGCCATAGACAGTATGAGCCTTGAATCACATGAAATGTCATCCTGTTCCAGGTGGAAGATATCAGAAATGGTCTGAATGTATCCTCACCGCTCTGCTGACAAACCTCAACTGACGTACTTTTCCTTGTTCTTATCAGGATGTACATTTGTTCAATTCAAAACGGTGGAACAGATGCCAAAGACAAGCTCATACTCCAGGAAAAACACACACACACACACACACTATCTACCCTACAGCTTTTAAACACATAGAACAATCAGAGACCTTGAAAGTTAAAGTTAAATGAAACAACACATAACCCTTCCCTGACACACCACATTCATCTTGTGAAAGAAACATGTGAGGCTACAGTAGGGCAGATGAGATGAATGGATAGATATTGATGGATAGACTGCATCTTGTTTTCAATTCAACACACAAACAAACAGCCATTAAATGTTGGCAAATGCGCCGACAGAACTCTCTTATTTCAACTCTATCTAAAACTATTTTGAGAGCCTAGCAGAGAAATAGGACATGTTCACTCCCAAGTACCCATGTAGAGGATGATAAATGTTTCTCTCCATCTTGCAATGTGGGATGAGGCTGAGTTATCCTCTCTCTTTCTGCCTCAATGCAACCTGTTACTGCTCAATGTACGACAGATACAGGAGCGCATCCTAAAATAACTCTGCAAGACAGATACCCACATACTGCTGGGTAGCAGCCTGGTGAAGCCTGGGCCTGGTTTCAAAAAGATTGGAACAGAGGAAGGAAGGAAGGAAGGAAGGAAGGAAGGAAGGAAGGAAGGAAGGAAGGAAGGACGGAAGGAAGGAAGGAAGGAAGGAAGGAAGGAAGGAAGGAAGGAAGGAAGGAAGGAAGGAAGGAAGGAAGGAAGGAAGGAAGGAAGGAAGGAAGGAAGGAAGGAAGGAAGGAAGGAAGGAAGGAAGGAAGGAAGGAAGGAAAGAGAGAGAGAGAGAGAGAGAGTGAATGAGAAAATATGTCTTGGGAAGGGATGTTGAGAAGTATAAGGGAGGAAAAGAGAGTACAATAGAGGAGAGAAGGCAATCTTTCTGGAGCCCTATCTTTTGGAGCGGTCTCTAACAACAGCCTCATTAAAACAGCAGTGAATCACAACTGTCCCTGTGTTTTCACAACCATTCAACTTTTTTATTTGGTTAGAATTTGTGGATTCCATCTTGAGTCTCAATTTCTCTGCCATATTTCACTAAATTAACGGGCTTGCTGGTCTAAATCACTCATCTCTCTCTTCACTCCACTCTGCCTTTAGAATACACTCACAATCTCCAGACCAATTTTCTAAAGATTTGATTCAGAAGGTAATATCCTCTTTTCTGAACTTAAAAATACATTAAAAAGGCAACCTTATTCTTTCTTTTTCTCCCGCTATGATTTTCCCCAGACTGATTCTAGATGACCTGAAGTAAGAGTAGTGAAGGCAGGGCAACACTTGGCTGTGTGTGTGTGTGTGTGTGTGTGTGTGTGTGTGTGTGTGTGTGTGTGTGTGTGTGTGTGCATCCCACTCTTCTCTGTGTTCCTCTTCCTCCGTTTCATCTGCAGTGACCCTTTTCCACCCTTCTCCAAGTGCTGAAGAAATGTACTTTCCTATAGTTTACCCTGGTAGACATCATTATGAGGACAATGGCTTGTGAGCAAAGGAATGATTTCTAGGTCTAGTAATTCTGTTTTCAATGACTCTCGGAGGGGTAGAGAGAGAGAAGGTGAGGGAGAGATTGGGATGCAGTGAGTGGGCTTTCCTCCATTGACCTTCTCCCTATGGTTTGATTACACTCACTCCATCTTTCCATCCATCCATCCATTGCCTTTTACCCCTGTTGCTCTCTCTCTTCCTTCTCTCCATCTCCTCCCCTGGATTTACCCAGACTGATGAGAGACACCTTGGAGGGGCCATCAGACCTCTACAGCTGAGCACAGACAGTCAATTACCCCCTGGGTGAACGCTAGGACAGCTAATGTGTGTGTGTGTGTGTGTTTGTTTGTTGTTGGGCATGTCTGTGAAAGGTGAGGGGTGGCTCTGCAGATGTCAACATAATCATTCCCTCACAGTACAAAGGCATAGACACATGGCCTTGTGTCATTTCAATATAACATATATACTACAACCTAATCACACACATTTCCTGCCCAGGATTGATTTGTTTACCTGTTCTGTACTGAACACACACTTGAAGAGAATCCCTGCTGCACTGCATGCTCACACTTGTTCTAAAGCAGAGTACACAAACACACACACACACACACACACTTTTGCTACACTGGTTCTACTCAACTCCAAGTGGAAAAGGCACTTATCACTTGAACAGATAAAAATATGCAAACCTCTGGATTTCTAGTGACTCATAGCTCCACCTACTGGTTATAAAGTGGAAGTATAGTTCCACATGTAGCTCAGAGTACACCTTTAGTGGAATACCAATACCAGCACCAGTACCCACAGCGAGAAATCTCATTTTCATGCAGATTGGCGCTTTTAATATGCTTAACTATGATTAATTGAAGTGATTACACCAGCATAAGAAATTATGTACGTTTCTATATCCATCCCTCCCCTGTGCCGGGTTACGACAAAGTCAACATCCACCCACAAACTGGCCATCAATTACTGAGGCAGGCTCCATTAACGGAATAAAGAATATTAAGTGGAGGAGGCGGTCTTATGGCACAGGCACCACTTTCTCATTCATACTCTCTCTTACCCTCTCTCTCTTTCTCTCCATGTGAGTGATAATAAGGCTAGTCTAGATGATCTCCAGGTTGCTCTTAACTGTTGATGGAAAGTGGTGATGTATCCACAGAGAGACTATAATGTAGATGGAGAATATACACACAGAGTATTACTGTATGTGCTGTGCTATTACTATGAGGTGACGCGAAAGCTCAATTTAAATACAACTGACAACCATCAGAGTCAGTTCCAACAGCCTCAGAACCAACTCATTGGATTTCCCCCACCCCATGACCCAACTAGCAATTTAGACCAACCCGGTCTCCCCTAATCTGATACGTTGCATTGTTACCCACAACATTTTAGGAGAAAGGAGAAAGGGAGGAGAAATTAAATGAGGATATCGCCCTCATTTCATCAAATTCAACAGTGCACTTTCTCTCCATGTGGGCACCAACAAGTAACAGAAGGCTACTTAATTCTTCAGAGTTGGCTAGATCTAAATTCCCCTTAACTCTTCTTAGGGAGCATTACTGTTACTATTTCTGTACCTGTTAATTTTAGACTAATTTAACACTATAACAGACAATGCTATGTTGTTGAATTCACTCTGAGTGATGTGCAGTGGATAGCGCAACCAAAGCCTACACAAAACAAGAGTGTACAGCATTGTTTTGAAGATACAAAAAGTTGTACTCAACGGGTTTGCATACATATCCACATTGACCTCAGAGAGATCATAGATCCGTAGAAAAGCCATTTGATCACTGTTTGGCACCCAGTTTGAATTGCAGCATTGAGATCGCTGAGTTTTGACATGGAAAAAATTGAATGTAGTACTAATGTTTTAAAAAAAATCTACTGTACTAACTGCATTTCTCAGCTTGTTCTCCGGTTGTGACAGATGCTGTCGGTACAGGTACCATGGACAGTTCAATACTGCCATAACAATGACCACCACAGAAGAAAGGCAAAGAGAGACAACGAAAGGGAGAGTGACAATTATAGGAGAGAAACGAACGCTATATAGATGGCAATATCCAAATATTGTTTGATTTGCTTGCCATCTACAGTGCAGATGACAGTAGTCCGACTGACAACTTTATCAGGACGAGGTCTTGCCGATGTCAAGTTCTTTCCAAAAGCCTAATCTCTGATGACGCCAGCTAAATGACACATTGGATCGGCTACCCTCAAACATCAATTGATGTGTACTTATCATAAAAAGCATGCAGTTACTTGCTGTACAACGCTGATCATCGAGCTAAATGTGGAATAATTGGAAATGTGTAGTTCTGACTATGCTCTTCAAGAGGTGATGATATTAAAACCAAATAGTTATAACATTTAATTAACAATCCCTTGAAAACGGCATGCATTTGTCAATGGTTTTAGCGGAGCTGGTGGTCTCCTTGCCCCCCAGCTGCCAAATCTAAATTGTTTTGGGACGTTTAATTGATAACGATCTGTTGTAATTGTAAATCACCATATTGGCATTGTTACATCACTGGCAGGAGAGTTTTGGAATACCTGAATTAATGAGAAAATGACATCTGAGTGCATGAATTAGCATAATTTGCTGGTGTTAAACCATATATGAAAACATTCAACATATTTTGAAAGCTGAGAAACAGCTCTTTCAAATGATATGACATACATTTGAAGTCTGAAATGTACATACACCTTAGCCAAGTACATTTAAACTCAGTTTTTCACAATTCCTGACGTTTAATAGTAGTAAAAGTTAACTGTCAGCATAATAGTAGAGAGAATTATTTATTTCAGCTTTTATTTCTTTCATCACATTCCAAGTGGGTCAGAAGTTTACATACACTCAATTAGTATTTGGTAGAATTGCCTTTAAATTGTTTAACTTTGGTCAAACGTTTCGGGTAGCCTTCCACAAGCTTCCCACAATAAGTTAGGTGAATTTTGGCCCATTCCTCCTGACAGAGCTGGTGTAACCGAGTCAGGGTTGTAAGGCCTCTTTGCTCACACACGCTTTTTCAGTTCTGCCCATAAATGTTCTATGGGATTGAGGTCAGGGCTTTGTGATGGCCACTCCAATACCTTGACTTTGTTGTCCTTAAGCCATTTTGCCACAACTTTGGAAGTATGCTTGGGATCATTGTCCATTTGGAAGACCCATTTGCGACCAAGCTTTAACTTCCTGACTGATGTCTTGAGATGTTGCTTCAATATATCCACATAATTTTCCTCCCTCATGACGCCATCTATTTTGTGAAGTGTACCAGTCCCTCCTGCAGCAAAGCACCCACACAACATGATGCTGCCATCCCCGTGCTTCACGGTTGGGATGGTGTTCTTTGGCTTGCAAGCCTCCCCCTTTTTCCTCCAAACACAACGATGATCATCATGGCCAAACAGTTCTATTTTTGTTTCATCAGACCCGAGGACATTTCTCCAAAAAAGTACAATCTTTGTCCCCATATGAAGTTGCAAACCATTGGCTTTTTTATGGTGGTTTTGGAGCAGTGGCTTCTTCCTTGCTGAGCGGCCTTTCAGGTTATGTCGATATAGGACACGTTTTACTGTGGATATAGATGCCTTTGTACCTGTTTCCTCCAGCATCTTCACAAGGTCCTTTGTGGTTGTTCTGGGATTGATTTGCACTTTTCGCACCAAAGTACATTCATCTCTAGGAGACAGAACGCGTCTCCTTCCTGAGCGGTATGACGGCTGCGTGGTCCCATGGTGTTTATACTTGCGTACTATTGTTTGTACAGATTAACGTGGTACAGTCAGGCATTTGGAAATTGCTCCAAAGGATGAACTAGACTTGTGGACGTCTACAATTTTTTTTCTGAGGGCTTAGCTGATTTCTTTTGATTTTCCCATGATGTCAAGCAAAGAGGCACTGAGTTTGAAGGTAGGCCTTGAAATACATCCACAGGTACACCTCCAGTTGACTCTAATGATGTCAATTAGCCTACCTGAAGCTTCTAAAGCAATGACATCATTTTCTGGAATTTTCCAAGCTGTTTAAACAATATTATTGCACACCGAGTGAATCCATGCAACTTATTATGTGACTAGTTAAGCACATTTGTACTCCAGAACTTATTTAGGCTTGCCATAACAAAGGGTTAGAATACCTGTTGACTCAAGACATTTCAGCTGTTCATTTTTGATTAATTTGTAAAAAATAAAATAATCTAAAAACATAATTCCACTTTGACATTATGGGGAATTGTGTGTAGGCCAGTGCCAAATAAATCTCTATTTAATCTATTTTAAATTCAGGCTGTAACACAACAGCATGTGGACAACAACATAGACCACCAACCACATGGGATGCACTTCTCAATCACGCACCTCACCACAATTCCCAACCAATGCGTATTTTGGTACGCATCCCCTCTTCATTTGATTGTGTTGACAGCTGGAGGAATTGATTGAGCTGTGCGTACACCTTTGGTACTCAGATAGACCCTTAAGGGACAATGCGTTACCATACATGGATAATGCGCTGGCATGGCGATATTGTCCTACCAGTTGAATAATAAATGCTACTTTGTTCCGTCTGCTGGACTTCATTTGTATATTTTAAAGTAACAGTGGTGATTCCATAGTAATCAATGGTGAAGCTGAAGTGATGTTTCTTTATCTGCAATTGATTTAATGTACAGTACATGATAGCATCTTCAACCACTGATAGTGTGGGGATAGTCTACTCAATGATGCTGAGATGAGGGTGGCTCCCTCATTTCACAGCAAGTTAACTCAGGAACTCAGGGAAAACAAGTCGAGGAGCCCTCTGTCCATTTAAACCCAAATGAGAGGGAGATGAGTTGAATCAAACGGTATTTAGAAATGGAAACCACAGCTGTCGGATTATGTAAAGGACCAATGATTCATCATTTATCTCATTTAAGTGAGACCTCACGACTCTGTCCACGTTGTGTAAAACTATAGAGACTGATTCTCCGCTCCATTACACAGCTTCCCCAGCTTCCCCCAACTGTGGAAGTGTTCAGAGTATTCCTGGAGTTTCAGAGAGGGGAGACTAGAGTGAAGAGGCTGACTGTCAGAAAACAGTGCAGTGTAGTGCAGTTTATTGTTTACTCCATGTGTAACTCTGTGTTGTTGTCTGTGTCACACTGCTTTGCTTTATCTTGGCCAATTGTAAATGAGAACTTGTTCTCAGCTAGCCTACCTGGTTTAATAAAGGTGAAATATATATTTTTTAAATAAACGTCTGCCTGTATCTTTGTATCTCTTAGGGGTTGACCCTGTCCTCCTCCTCATCATCATGTCTTTCATAATCACTGTCTGTTCTGTTCTCCTTTAACCTTAATATAATGATGAGAAGGGCTGTTCTCCCATCTCCTAGTAATGGTCCTAGGTCTACACATGAGCACCTCTGTGGAACCAGACTAAAAAAGATAGGAAAACCAAGCATGGAAAGTGTCACTGTACTCCTTATTATCCCACAATGCAAAAAGGCAAATCGATTTATGTGTTTTAATTCAACTGGATTTTTCATCGTCATCCTAGGTAGCTCAGATGAATGATTATACAAAGCTAGCATAGTCTTGTATGAGAAAACAACAGGAAGGATAAATAATTAGCATGAACACCAATAGAGCAAAAGCTCTCACTTTTCACAAAGTTATCACATTAAATATTGTATAAAAGTTCACCAAAATAACTATCCACTATATCAGGTAAATAGTTAAAGATGCAATATGTAACTTTTGGGGAAACCCAACCAAATTCACATAGAAATGTGAGTTATAGATTTGTCATTCATGTTGAAAGCAAGTCTAAGACGCAGTAGATCTCTTCTATGTGCAATATTTCTATGCCTCCCGTTCTTAAGCTTAGTTTTTGCGTCTTTTACTTTGGTTTTGTACACCAGCTTCAAACAGCTGAAAATACAATATAACATATTTCACAGAGGTTTATTCTAATTTTAGCAACCAGAAAATGGCATCGCAAATTTTGCATATTGCACCTTTAAAGAATATGTTACATACCAACAATGGTACCAAAGGCATAACATTGCAGATTGATGGAGATTACAAATGTGCAGTATGCAGAATCAACCACCCTCTTCCAGAGACCGAAGAGGAAGTGAGACATTCCATTCCCTAATTTTTTCTGCATCGATGGAAGTCAAATAACTAGGTTGACTCAGCTGCTATCGCATTGGTGTTGATGGGAGAGCCACCCCTTCAAGTAGACCGGAAATTATTATCTTTTTTTCAATGGTAAACAGACTGAGTGAAGTATCTTTATTTATCCACCATCTTTGCCTTTTCCAACAAACTTAATGAGGTCACATGGTAGGGATTGGTCACGGTCACAATAGGAAGAAACTGCTTATAGAAAACCACCAGAAGGGGGAGACAAATACACAGGGATCAGAACACCATCATCAACAGACACTATTATGAGTCTCTGAAACCTTAGTGCTCCTGCATTTAATTCCTTCAACAGAATACATTGGAATGCATCAGATAAAGTTCATACCAAAAGTTTATTCACTCACACAAGTGCACATGTCTTTTTTCCTCAACCCGTCCTTGGACGGCCCACCTTCATCAGTGTAATGATGAGGCCTGTCGACTTTTCTGGACCGCTGTACCATAATTACTTTAACTAGGCCTTATTAAGAGATAATGTACCTTCAGAGGTACATCAGATCTCATTAAGTCTGCCAAATTAGGCCTGAACAACCTACCTCCGAGAAAGAACACACTGAGAAACATGCCTTACACCTGTGTGAGATGAACATATCCCAAAATCAACCCTAGCCCTGACCCTTTCACCTTGAACCCCTATCCCTGACCCTCTCGCATTGAACCCCTATCCCTGACCCCCTAGCTCAGCGTCCCTAGCCCTGACCCTCTCGCCTTGAACCCCTATCCCTGACCCTCTCGCCTTGAACCCCTAGTCCTGACCCTCTCGCATTGAACCCCTATCCCTGACCCCCTAGCTCAGCGTCCCTAGCCCTGACCCTCTCGCCTTGAACCCCTACCCCTGACCCCCTAGCTCAGTGTCCTTAGCCCTGACCCTCTCGCCTTGAACCCCTAGTCCTGACGCTCTCGCCTTGAACCCCTAGCCCTGACCCTCTCGCCTTGAACCCCTACCCCTGACCCCCTAGCTCAGCGTCCCTAGCCCTGACCCTCTCGCCTTGAACCCCTAGCCCTGACCCTCTCGCCTTGAACCCCTATCCCTGACCCCCTAGCTCAGCGTCCCTAGCCCTGACCCTCTCGCCTTGAACCCCTAGCCCTGACCCTCTCGCCTTGAACCCCTACCCCTGACCCCCTAGCTCAGCGTCCCTAGCCCTGACCCTCTCGCCTTGAACCCCTACCCCTGACCCCTAGCTCAGCGTCCCTAGCCCTGACCCTCTCGCCTTGAACCCCTAGCCCTGACCCTCTCGCCTTGAACCCCTACCCCTGACCCCCTAGCTCAGCGTCCCTACCCCTGACCCCCTAGCTCAGCGTCCCTAGCCCTGACCCTCTCGCCTTGAACCCCTAGCCCTGACCCTCTCGCCTTGAACCCCTATCCCTGACCCCTAGCTCAGCGTCCCTAGCCCTGACCCTCTCGCCTTGAACCCCTAGCCCTGACCCTCTCGCCTTGAACCCCTATCCCTGACCCCCTAGCTCAGCGTCCCTATCCCTGACCCTCTCGCCTTGAACCCCTAGCCCTGACCCTCTCGCCTTGAACCCCTAGCCCTGACCCTCTCGCCTTGAACCCCTACCCCTGACCCCCTAGCTCAGCGTCCCTAGCCCTGACCCTCTCGCCTTGAACCCCTAGCCCTGACCCTCTCACCTTGAACCCCTACCCCTGACCCCCTAGCTCAGCGTCCCTAGCCCTGACCCTCTCGCCTTGAACCCCTATCCCTGACCCTCTCGCCTTGAACCCCTATCCCTGACCCTCTCGCATTGAACCCCTATCCCTGACCCCCTAGCTCAGCGTCCCTAGCCCTGACCCTCTCGCCTTGAACCCCTACCCCTGACCCCCTAGCTCAGTGTCCTTAGCCCTGACCCTCTCGCCTTGAACCCCTAGCCCTGACTCTCTCGCCTTGAACCCCTAGCCCTGACCCTCTCGCCTTGAACCCCTACCCCTGACCCCCTAGCTCAGCGTCCCTAGCCCTGACCCTCTCGCCTTGAACCCCTATCCCTGACCCTCTCGCCTTGAACCCCTACCCCTGACCCCTAGCTCAGCGTCCCTAGCCCTGACCCTCTCGCCTTGAACCCCTAGCCCTGACCCTCTCGCCTTGAACCCCTACCCCTGACCCCCTAGCTCAGCGTCCCTACCCCTGACCCCCTAGCTCAGCGTCCCTAGCCCTGACCCTCTCGCCTTGAACCCCTAGCCCTGACCCTCTCGCCTTGAACCCCTACCCCTGACCCCCTAGCTCAGCGTCCCTACCCCTGACCCCCTAGCTCAGCGTCCCTATCCCTGACCCTCTCGCCTTGAACCCCTAGCCCTGACCCTCTCGCCTTGAACCCCCATCCCTGACCCCCTAGCTCAGCATTCCTAGCCCTGACCCTCTCGCCTTGAATCCCTAGCCCTGACCCTCTCACCTTGAACCCCTAGCCCTGACCCTCTCGCCTTGAACCCCTACCCCTGACCCCCTACCTCAGCGTCCCTACCCCTGACCCCCTAGCTCAGTGTCCTTAGCCCTGACCCTCTCGCCTTGAACCCCTAGCCCTGACCCTCTCGCCTTGAACCCCTAGCCCTGACCCTCTCGCCTTGAACCCCTAGCCCTGACCCCCTAGCTCAGCGTCCCTAGCCCTGACCCTCTCGCCTTGAACCCCTAGCCCTGACCCTCTCGCCTTGAATCCCTATCCCTGACCCCCTAGCTCAGCGTCCCTAGCCCTGACCCTCTCGCCTTGAACCCCTATCCCTGACCCCCTAGCTCAGCGTCCCTAGCCCTGACCCTCTCGCCTTGAACCCCTAGCCCTGACCCTCTCGCCTTGACCCCCTAGCTCAGCGTCCCTACCCCTGACCCCCTAGCTCAGCGTCCCTAGCCCTGACCCTCTCGCCTTGAACCCCTAGCCCTGACCCTCTCGCCTTGAATCCCTATCCCTGACCCCCTAGCTCAGCGTCCCTAGCCCTGACCCTCTCGCCTTGAACCCCTATCCCTGACCCCCTAGCTCAGCGTCCCTAGCCCTGACCCTCTCGCCTTGAACCCCTAGCCCTGACCCTCTCGCCTTGACCCCCTAGCTCAGCGTCCCTACCCCCTGACCCCCTAGCTCAGCGTCCCTAGCCCTGACCCTCTCGCCTTGAACCCCTAGCCCTGACCCTCTCGCCTTGAACCCCTACCCCTGACCCCCTAGCTCAGCGTCCCTACCCCTGACCCCTAGCTCAGCGTTCCTAGCCCTGACCCCTAGACCCTCCCTGACCCCTTGAACCCCTAGCCCTGACCCTCTCGCCTTGAACCCCTAGCCCTGACCCCCTAGCTCAGCGTCCCTAGCCCTGACCCTCTCGCCTTGAACCCCTAGCCCTGACCCTCTCGCCTTGAACCCCTACCCCTGACCCCCTAGCCCTGACCCCCTAGCTCAGCGTCCCTAGCCCTGACCCTCTCGCCTTGAACCCCTAGCCCTGACCCTCTCGCCTTGAACCCCTATCCCTGACCCCCTAGCTCAGCGTCCCTAGCCCTGACCCTCTCGCCTTGAACCCCTACCCCTGACCCCCTAGCTCAGTGTCCTTAGCCCTGACCCTCTACACCAGTCTCTCCTCACTTGTATAAACCTGATAGGAGTGTATAGGTATAAGTGTAACCGGTGCTGTACTGCACCTCTGTAACTATGCGTTGTGTGTGGTTGATTGAGACTATAGAAGTGGATTTTGGAGATCAGGTTGTTTTAATTAAGCACAATTCACTCACTGTTTCCTGCATCAGCATCCAAAAGAAAATAAAACATTTGTAGAGCACGTATGTTCTGCGAATCGTCGCCTCTTTCTTTCATAGTGCATCAAAATGATTTGAGCACGAGCACGCAGGGCAAAACGTAAGTACACACTCCCCTACTCCCAGCTTGCAGGCATGCATAATAACAAATCAACATGCCATATTGATATATGAACCTGGTGAAATTCACACAGTACTTTAACAACTGTTACATTCACCCCTCCTGAATTTCACCAACCTTGTAAAACTGAACAAAATAACCTACCAAGCTCAAGGCATAATTCTGAATTCAGCTCAAAGCTACCCATAGGGTTCAGGGCAAGTGAAAGTTGGTCAGGCCTTCAACTGCCCCTAGATGCATAGTGCCTCTTACACTATACCAACCTACTTAGCCTTACAAAAATGGTCATTCTGTACTAAATTATATCTCTATACTCTGTTAAACTTGCACCTTCTGGTGGATTGACTCAATTAGTCTCTTGACAGGTTTAACTACCCTCCCCGCCCTTGTGCGCCCTGCCACTGGGCTAGGGGCCATGGTGACTAACAGTGGCTCTGGCCTTAGATCATTGATCAGAGGACGGTTTGAAGGAATCAGCTCCAGGATCTCAGAGGTACTGCCCAGGTAATTTTCCTCAAGCAAGCAAGGTTCTTCTGGTTCTGACTTTCCATCCGATGTCCAGAGCTCGGAGTAATCGCTTGAATCCTCCGCCACCCAAGATGCACTTTCCTCCCCAGAGTCCTCCATGTCTTCCCTGTCCAGTCCATCACCGGAGTCGGTGACCTCTCCTGCATCTACATTGATTGAAGGTCCTGCAGCATCACTGTCATTGAAGTGCACTGAATCATCCATTTCAAATGGCAGGAAATTCACCTGCAGCAGTAGATTCCTGTGAACCACTTTCAATCTGCCGTAACGGTCTTGCATTATGTACGTGTGAGTTTGTGGATTGACTGAAGTCACTGTGAAAATCTCGGGGTTCCACTTGTCAGCCAACTTGCGGCGGACCCTTTCACCCTTGTTGGCGATGAGGACACGTTCCCCCATGGACAAACTGAAGCCTTTAACCCGCTTGTCATAATCCCGACCTTGTCGTCTCTGTTGCTTGTCAGTGTGCCTTTGGGCAACACTCATAGCTTCCTTCAGCCCAGTGATTAGTCTCGACATACTTGTTGCAATCCATAACACTGGAGTCGTCCAAAACATTGCGGAACATCACATCCACTGGTAGCCGAGGGACCCTACCAAACATGAGAAAGAATGGAGCATAGCCCGTAGTCTCGTGAACAGTGGCATTGTAAGCAAATGTCAATGACTGGATTTGTTCAGGCCAGAGTGAGGTGTACTCTCATTTGTGTCTGGAAGTAGCTAGCAAGTTAGCCAACATTAGCCAGTTCCCTTGGGTGCTTGATTGCTGTTTTGAGGTCAGAAATGTCAGATCAACCCGCAAAACACTCTGAATTTACAAACGCCCAGAGCTCACTCTAGCACTACCGATTGAATTTTCAAACACACCCATTGCGTCTTATTAATGTTTCGGCCGTAGGCCTATATACCACAGTGGCAAGGCATATGAACTAACATGTTATAGAGCAAACAACAGTTATCACAACACATGTAATATGGCTTTTTTGGGGGGCTTGGCTTCCCCAGTGAATTTACCTATGCACCGCTACCGAGCCTGAACAGCCAAAAAAGCACATGGAATCAGATATATCAAACCACATCAAGGTGGTTTGAAGTCAGATACAAATCTGATTCCTGGCCATGTACCTTGTGTCTGAAATCTTATTTATTTTCCCTGAATTTGTTTTTAGACTGTTATTTGGCATATCTTGTTGCTTGCTAGCTGCTTTGTTGACAGTTTGCTAAGAGCATGTGGTAGCTAACTAGCTTGTTAATTGTTTACAAACAAATTAGTGAATGTGCTAGAAAGCTAAATGGCTAGCTAGCTAGTTGACTACTGTGGCCAAAAATGGCTTGTTTTGAATGTTGGATCATCTTATCCTTCGAAGCTTTAAAAGTGTTCTTACACTATGATTTTGACCATTCAAAGCAACTGTGAAACGTACATGGCAGGCACTGTTGTCACCTTAGCTTGCTACATAACTTCTGATTGATAGGAAGAAGTAAGAGCACCACCACCAAATCAGCCTACACCACTGCCAGTGCGCACACCAATCGTTACTATGACAACAAGCTTGGCCATGTCAACTAATGACTGCTGTCTGTTTGGACAGACAGTATTCCAAAATGGATTTGAAAACGAAACTGACTTGAGCATTAAGGCCTGCAGTGTGAACAAGATTTGATACTCACAACTCACTTCAATCTAATAGGAGGAAAATCATGGATTATAATAATAATATAATGTAACGACCCTGGGTCTAGGGTCGTTACAATAATAATAATAATGGAGTGAATGGCCTATGCATTCCTGTCCTCATCTGCTTTTCCTCTTATGCACATGTTGAGAAAGAAATAAAAGAGATTAAAGCAAATTCTGGCTGTCCTGTTTTTTTGTGAAAATTAAGGAGAAAAGCTATTGGCTATTATGGATAATTGAGTTGCCCTATATTTTTCTCTCGCCCAAATCAGACTGAATTTACGACTGCACCCTTACTGATGTCCTGAAACGCACCAATCAGAAGCTGAACGAAGTCAAGTCAGCTGATTAGTCAGGATTCTTGGCGTGACACGATTGGATAGCTGGCGAGCTTGAGTTGTTTACTTTTTTTGCTAGTCATATTTCCTCTCTTCTTTCTAACTGTACACTGTCACAGTAGGCTTTCGTTATTTGTGAAACTGACACGCTTCAAAACGGAATGAGTACTACCATTAGCACCCAACGAGGACAGGTAAATATAACAACTAACGTCAGATAACAAGCTATAGTAGCTAGCTAGCGTTAAATTAGCCAACGAACACGGATAAACACCATTTTAGCTAACGTTAGCTTCAATAATCACTATATGTACCTAGCTGCAACGTTTTAATGCAAATAACACCGTAGCGTTAGCTAGTTACAGTAGCTAATTAACTTCCAGGTAGATACATTAGCTTCAACAAGCTAGCTTGCTGGGTGGGTCGTTTTTACGTCAGCCAGCTAAGTTAATTTAGAAGATTAAAGTTTGGCAAGTCTCTGGATATAGCCATATAGCTAACGGTAGCTAGCTTGCGCTCCTTAGGTGTGACTTTCCAGGAGCAATAACCACAATTGCGTGGTTAACACTAGGCTAACTAGCTACGAAATTACCAAGCTACTGGTTAAATCTAAAGTCAACTAGCCAGTTATCTAGCTACCTAACGTTACCTCTTCTTCGATAGGGTTTAACGGCGGTTGGTATCCAATGGCAATGGTGCATTACCGCCACCAGCTGTTTGGGGTATTGAATAAGCACTCAAAATAAAATATTCCGGGAAAGGGGGAAAAGACATACAAAATAAAACACTTCAACTAAAAAAAATACATAAATCATCATTTAACAGTCCACATGAAATACATCCCTACACACAGGCTCAGGGGCCTGTGATGGGGCTACATTCACCGACAGGATTTCTTGCACTGCCTCGGCTGTGAAATCACAAAGACGCACAACACGTTCAGCGGCATTCACAATGATTCCAATTTTCTTAGACTTCTTCTCCGCTTGTGCTGGTGCAGTTTATGACCATTGCAATAAATAATACAAAATCCACCTTTTTAACATGTAGCATTTCACTATCCCTCAGTTGATGAGAAACCTTCACTGGTTTTGGTGGCTCTACCATTGCTTCTTCCCTGCCATTTGTTCCTTCCAATTTTCTCACCACCTCCAGATAGGAGACAGCTGGACACTCTTTACCCATTCCACCTCTTTCTCCTTCACAGGGCACAAGAATTCAGGGGCATGTTCACCTCCACAGGTGCATCATTTCCCTCCATCGGGCATATGATATTCTTCCCTTCTGCACACACTTGACACATGATGAAATATTTTACATTCATGACACTGAAGGGGCTTGTACACAAAATCTCTTACAGGCTATCTAGGGAGAAACTCTTCATCAAAGAACAGTAGGGAACTTATTTTCTCCGTATACCATACAGGTAAATCGACGTGCACCAACCACTCCATCGATGTCTTCAGTTATATCCTCAGCCTTTATTTCTTGCGCCACACCAGAAATAACCCCCTTGATAGGCATTCTGCTATGATATCTTTTTGAGTCTTAACACGTGCCTCTTCTGCTCCGCAGACATACAAAAAATCGAAATAAGACCACTTCTTGTGACTCACTGAGTCCACACTTTTTTCCAACACATTCCAGATTTTCATGGAGACGTGAAATGGATTTCCCAAGTAG
This sequence comes from Oncorhynchus nerka, assembly GCF_034236695.1. Taxonomy (NCBI): domain Eukaryota; kingdom Metazoa; phylum Chordata; class Actinopteri; order Salmoniformes; family Salmonidae; genus Oncorhynchus; species Oncorhynchus nerka. The sequence goes on from NC_088422.1 coordinate 74,700,653, forward strand.
TATTGATCCCAAAACTGATCCAAAACCCTGACTCAGACCAAAAACGAGTCTAGTGGTTTCCTATTTTCCAACATAGCTTTTCTTATCTTGTTTTGCTTTTTCTTCGGCGCTGTCACCCACTCATTCTCACTTTCTGTACTATTAGTTTCACTCAACTCACTAACAGTTTCAAACAAAACTTCAGTTTCCGCCATCTTCCGTCTAGCTAACTACTGTATTCACAGGAGCCTTACATGCTGACCAGACCGCACGCATGTTGATTTTGTCCCCACTCCCCAGACGCGATCAAGACACGCAGATTGAAATATCAAAACAAACTCTGAACCAACTATATTAATTTGGGGACAGGTCAAAAAGCATTAAAGATTTATGGCAATCTAGCTAGCTAGCTTGCTGTTGCTAGCCAATTTGTCCTGGGATATAAACATTGGGTTGTTATTTTAGCTGAAATTCACAAGATCCTCTAATCCACAGATAAAAGGCTAAAAGTTTGTTTTCTAGTAGTCTCTCCAGGCTGCTTCTTCTTCTGACCTTATATGGTGGTTGGCAACCAACTTTAAGGTGCATTGCCACTACTGACTGGAGTGTGGACCTCAGGTAATCTTTCAATCACCCATGTGGGTATATGCTCCTAAAAAACCAACGAGGAGATGGGAGAGGCAGGACTTCTGTTCTATTTTAGCGCCTGGCTACGCAGACGCTCGCGGGCAGTGTGTGTGCAATGATTGAATAACATGTGTAGTTGAAGTCGGAAGTTTACATACACCTTAGCCAAATAGCCAATTTTCACAATTCCTGACATTTAATACAAATACAAATTCCCTGTTTTAGGCCAATTAGGATCACCTCTTTATTTTAAGAATGTGAAATGTCAGAATAATAGTAGAGAGAAGGATTTATTTCAGCTTTTATTTCTTTCATCACGTCAGACGTTTATATACACTCAAACCGTATTTGGTAGCATTGCCTTTAAATTGTTTAACTTGGGTCAAATGTTTTGGGTAGCCTTCCACAAGCTTCCCACAATAAGTTGGGTGAATTTTGGCCCATCCCTCCATTTTGCCACAACTTTGGAAGTATGCTTGGGGTTATTGTCCATTTGGAAGACCCATTTGCCATCTATTTTGTGAAGTGCACCAGTCCCTCCTGCAGCAAAGCACCCCCACAACTTGATGCTGCCACCCCTGTGCTTTATGTTGGGATGTTGTTCTTCAGCTTGCAAGCCTCACCCTTTTTCCTCAAAACATAACGATGGTCATTATGGCCAAACAGTTCTATTATTGTTTCATCAGACCAGAGGACATTTCTCCAAAAAGTCAGATCTTTGTCCTCATGTGCAGTTGTAAACCGTAGTATGTCTTTTTTATGGCGGTTTTGGAGCAGTGGCTTCTTCCTTGCTGAGCAGCCTTTCAGATGATGTCGATATAGGACTTGTTTTACTGTGGATATTGATACTTTTGTAACTGTTTCCTCCAGTATCTTCACAAGGTCCTTTGCTGTTGTTCTGGGATTGATTTGCACTTTTTGCACCAAAGAACGTTCATCTCTAGGAGACAGAACGCGTCTCCTTACTGAGCGGTTTGACGGCTGCGTGTTTCCATGGTGTTTATACTTGCGTACTATTGTTTGTACAGATGAGCGTGGTACATTCAGGCATTTGGAAATTGCTCCCAAGGATGAACCAGACTTGTGGAGCTTTACAATTTTTTTTCTGAGGTCTTGGCTGATTTCTTTTGATTTTTCCCATGATGTCAAGCAAAGAGGCACTGAGTTTGAAGGCAGTACACCTCCAATTGACTCAAATGATGTCAATTAGCCTATCAGAAGCTTCTGAGGCCATGACATCTTTTTCTGGAATTTTCCAAGCTGTTTAAAGGCACATTAAATTGACTGTATGTAAACGTCTGACCCACTGGAATTGCGATACAGTGAATTGTATGTGAAAAATCTGTCTGTAAACAATTGTTGGAAAAATGACTTGTCATGCACAAAGTAGATGTCCTAATCGACTTGCCAAAACTATAGTTTGTTAACAAGACATTTATGGAGTTTTAATGACTCCAACCTAGGTGTATGTAAACTTCCGACCTCAACTGTATGTGTACATTTATTTTGCAACGCACGTGACGTGAGCGGTGTGGTCAGCATGTGAGGCAAATGGCTGTAGCTAGTGCCTATATGGCCAGCTTAGCTAATGTTACTTGCCCAGATTTAAACTTGCTTGAGTTTATTAGGACACAGCTAAACCATTGTCGTCTGTTAGCCAATTTGAGCTGAAGTCTAGGCAAGAGAGCAACATTTTACTGAACCACCTCTATAGGGCAGTGATGGAGAGGCATGGCCAAGCTAGATCTGATGATGTTGGACCGGTTTCCCAGACTGATTGAACCCTGGACTGAAAAGCCTTCTCAATATAAGGGACCAAGTCACCTGACACTTTTTGTCCAATAACTAAAGATAGGGTGGTCATATTGTTATGCCATTTTCAGGGTTTATCTACAACACAGAGATGATTCAAATAAAATTACATGTATGAAATTAAAATGCCATATTATGAAAATTAGGCACGCAAATAAGTCAGTATGCAAAACACAATTACAATAATTAAAGCCCAATAATTAAAAGTAGGGATGGTCATATAATTCGTAAATCTGAATGTTTTATGCAGAACTGAGAGTTTGTACAATTTTAAACAATTTATGAAATTAGAATTTTTTTTTTTACAATTTATAAAAATGTGATACTTTAATATGCTAATGGATCTATATGGAATAAACACAAAATACAGGAAGTTAAGACCATTGATTTAAACTAAGGTGGTCATTGTTAACATATATTGATGTTTTATGCAGAACTGGTAGTTTACACTGAGGAGTAATGTGGAGCCCATGCCCGTGTACACACACGCACCAGGGGTGTTAAGAGTACATATAATTGGCATTAATTACATAATTATGAACAAAAAACAGACTTAGTATTTACCAATTAGCAACTGTTAGGCAGTATATATCACAGTTATGTTGTAGTTAGTTGTCCAACTGAATAGGCCCAGAGTTCCAAATAATAGGCCCAACCCTGTGCCACCTGCATACACATTCTGCATATTCCACACACACACAGTATCCCGACACACTCAAACAGCACCCCCACCAACACACACACAGTGCCTAACAGACACATTTCTCTGAATCCTCACACAGCACCCACCAACAAACACACACACACACCACATCACACACAGCCTAGCACAGACACACTTCTCACTAAGTCTGAACTGTTACACAGAAATCTACTAGTCTAATAACATAGCTTACTTCTAAGGTAGGTCTACGCCTGAGTTGGATTACATTGTAATGTTATTTTTTGGTGTTGATGAATTTCTCTGGTAAAGGGAGTATAAACTGCACAATTCCCAGCAAATAATTAGCCTAGGCTCAGAAAAGACAGTGAGCTGCCTGCTAGCCGGCTGCACCGAAAGATAGCTGGGACACATTTTCAATTCACTTAGCTATGTTGTTATCGATTGTAAGCCTGTTGCCACTGAATTCTTGTCGTTTTTACTTGAAAGAATAAAACCATTAATCACAAAAAGTGGCATAATACTGCCAATGCTGCACAGCGCTGCCTCTCGCCCCAGTTGCCTCATGGAACAGTGTCAAGCACTCCCACACAGCTAGCAAGATAGCACTCATCATGGAAATGTGAGTGGGGGGAACAGGAGTTTGGAGCAACCCCTACATCAAATTGTAGCTACGATGCAATGTTGCCAATTTATTTAGTAAGTTTTCAGATCCCTCCAGTGACTTTTTTATTGGTCAAATATTCTAGCGACAAATTCAGCTACTTTTCAGGCTGCCTTTTGGGGAGTTTTGACACGGTGGTTTTCTACATTTTTGATAGCCTTCAGCGACTTTTCCCAATCAATACTGCAGAAAACAAAAGTGGGAGAAGAAAATGCTTAATCGGCGAACGCAGCTGTGTCGCGAGGCAAAACGTCATCTAGCGACAAATCAAGGAGCCAATAGTTGGTCTCACTGAAAAATTGTTGGCAACACTGGCTACGAAGCTCTACTTTGTAACCTGCTATGTTTTGTTTGTGTCTCTGAAGAAAAAATGTAATGATAGAGCCAAAAGAATATAGTTTTACCTTATATTTCAGTCCAATGATTTCCAATACCCATGAAACGGGTTGGCAGGGTAGCCTAGTGGTTAGAGCGTTGGACTAGTCCTTCTGCCCCTGAACAGGCAGTTAACCCACTGTTCCTAGGCCGTCATTGAAAATAAGAATTTGTTCTTAACTGACTTGCCTAGTTAAATAAATGTAAAATTAAAAATAATTACAATTTTAAAAAACACCCTCAGGACTTTCCAATACTTCTTGCAATACAATGTCACACAGATCTTACTCTGATAGGTTGAGGAATAGCTTACGCCTAAAGCAAATATGAACACACTGATTTCGTGGGTTTCACAAAAAGGGCTGTCTCACAGAATTCTTAGCATGGCACTTGCTTTAGATTTTGGCTCATATCGCGTAAATATCATAACATTACAGTATTTGGGATTTTTAGACATGGGTAACAACTTCCACATTAATGTTTTCAAATGATTCATGTATTTTGACGACCATATTATTAACATTTAGTGAAAATAGATTTGTTTACTCGTGTTCTTTGTAGAATTCTCACATAGCGTCCATTGTTTGTCGCGTCACCTAACATGCTGTCAACGGTGTGTCCGAGAAATCGCTGCATATTGTGACCCTTTTCTTCCTCTAGTGTGGTTTACCTGTCCTCACTCACAATTCCTCCATTCCTTTTGTCTTTTTAGGTATACATTGGGGAGTTGCCCCAAGACTTCCTGCGTATTACTCCCACCCAGCAGCAGCAACAAGTTCAGTTGGATGCCCAAGCAGCGCAGCAGTTGCAGTATGGGGGATCCCTGGGCACTGTAGGACGGCTTAGCATCACTGTAGTGCAGGTAGTTTTTTTTTTAACGGCATCTGCTTGGTCTTTCCCTAGAATCAAGACTTATTGTGGAACACAAGGTTATTAATGCAGTGGGAATGTTTTCATGTGAATCACTGTTATGTCCCTCTTTTCTCCAGGCCAAGCTAGCTAAAAACTATGGTATGACACGCATGGACCCTTACTGCAGGGTCCGACTAGGGTATGCTGTTTATGAAACACCCACAGCTCATAATGGTGCCAAGAATCCACGATGGAACAAAGTTATCCAGTGCACTGTCCCACCTGGAGTAGATTCCTTCTACCTGGAGATCTTTGATGAAGTAAGAAAGAAGGAATTAGGGGGCGGTGGGTGAGGAGAAGATCATAACTTGTTATTGGCTCGACAACTAGGCCTGTCTAGAGTTATTGACAGCAATATACTTTGAGTATTGCTTCTTGATGATCATCCTTGATTTTAGGGACAAGTTACTGATTTGAGGTGTTTGTGCTGGTCACTTTTCCAGAGGGCATTCTCCATGGATGACAGAATTGCATGGACACACGTCACCATCCCGGAAGGCCTGAGAGAGGGCAGTGTGGTTGATGAGTGGTACAGCCTCAGTGGCAGACAAGGCGATGACAAGGAGGGCATGATCAACCTGGTCATGTCTTATGCTGTGAGTTCATAAAACACGCATGCTCAAATTGTACATTGTCATTGTAGTACAGTTTGAAAGTGATTGATTGATGTTATCTAACAACTTGCCCCTTATCTCTTCCTTTTGGCTCTCGTGCTTTCAGAACATGACAGCAGGTATGCATATGTCTCCACCCGTTGTCCTCATGCCCACAGTCTATCAGCAGGGGGTAGGATACATACCCATTGCAGGTGAGTAGAACCATACTCTCCACTGTGATGTAGTGTTAGGTTTATTTTTGATACAATAACCCAAACGGACTCCAAGAAAACTCAAGCTAGAATAATTCACCACACTAGGTGTTGCAGCTGCAAAAGCACACTTACCGACTACAGGCTACTAACATTACATTTACATTTAACAGGCTACTGCAATCCACTAGATAATTACACTCCTCATACACAAAGAGCCTAAATCTAACACTACTTTTGATCTCTAAGAATATATAAAAACTGTATATTCATATTCAGAGTATATAAAACAGTAAAGATACAAGACAGTGTTATAGAACAGTAATTATGATCTATCAGCTCGAACTCCATCTGCTCTATTCCACCCTTATGGAATCATTCTTGCCCTCAGAGACAGGCCCCATTTCCCTCTTCCCAAATACAATGCACATAGATCTTTCCATCTAACCCCTACTGCTAGGCTAATTATACAATTATAAACAGATTAAAACGGGTTCAAGTCAGTCTTCAACTGTAGGCAATCTTGGACAGAGACACTGCAGCCATCTAAGGCCCAGTTCTATTTTGATTGCTAGTCTACGTTCCAAATGGAAGTGGGCATAGCTTGCCTTATGTAAGTGAACCAAAGGACGAAACAGACCACGCCTCTGACTGACCACAGAACATTGTCATTTTCTGTTCATTTTCCTGACTATTCTACATGTTGAATTGCCACTGCTCATCAGCACCCAGCAGGTGATCTACTTACTGTGCAAGGCTGATGTTTATTAGAGTGTGTGTTTCCCTTAAGAACTGTTGACCTGTTTTAAATTATAGGAGATTAATAGGAGATTGTTGCTTACCCATTTCTCTCTGGTTTGCTCTTCTCAGGAGTACCCACTGTATACAACCAGGGAATGGTGCCCATGGGTATGCCTGAAGCACCCACAGTCGCCCCACAAGAAGCTCCCTGTAGTGAGGAGGATCTTAAGGCACTGCAGGACATGTTCCCTAATCTGGACAGGGAAGTGATCCGCACTGTAATTGAGGCCCAGCAAGGTAACAAGGATGCCGCCATCAACTCTCTGCTGCAGATGACAGAAGAGCTGTAACAGTGGAGCCACAAATAGAGCCACTGTGGCGGCTAGAACATTGCCCATTCACAGCAACAGCACCCTGCACAGTTTGTAAATATGCACTCAGGCCTGCGAGCTCTCAACTGTCACTCACACTAAATACAATCCAGCAGTTTTCAACCATAATCAGATGTCCATATCTGAGGTGTCACACATTTATACATCTGTATACATTACCATCTGTATTATGAATCAATGTATAGCTTTGTTCCCAGTCCACATCTGGGATTGGGACGAATTGGTTTGCCTACTGATAAGTGCTGTGATGGCTGGTTGGCTTCTCAATTTTACATTCCACTTTACTCAGAATTATGTACAATTAATGTTGATGCAGTGCGATGTAGGGGTAATGAAAGGAATTGATCCTCCAGAAGCTTTAGATCTTTGAGATAGCAGTTGTTGTGAGACATTGTTGAGAGCTCCCTAGCCAGTCTTCTCTGTATATGTGTATTGACCAGTACTGTCTTGAGCCTATCTGTGTTTGATTATTTATATATATATATATATATATATATATATATATAAATCATCTCAATCTGTATAAATATAGTTATATATATTCAAAAGATGATAAATTATGAAGACAAGAGATGTAGGTATGCAGCGGTTCAGAGCAGAAAGAGGACTTATCACAATATAACAAACCGTGATGACTTAGAAGATGTGCAAATCCTCGCATAGCCACACAACCAATGACTATCAATGTCTCAATTGTTAAGGTTAATTTGCCACCATTTCATTCTACTTTGGATAATGCCATATGATTTTGTACTTCTCCAACCAAAAATGCCTCTGAATGTTTCTATATCACTGGTTAGTGGTTGTTAACTATGATGGAAGAATATATCATGGTAATCCAATATCAAATAATGACAAGGTAATATAAAATTATTGAAATCAGTGAAGAAATAAACATATTGCTGATATCATCCTTTCCCTTCATCCTATCTGAATTCACCGGATTTATTGCAATTTGTTAGAGGCTGTGAAAATCCCTGCTGGATTAATAACTTAAATGGTGTGCACAACCAAATGACATGATATTCAGAAAATTGGTATACGTTGGTATGATTATCATACAGATAAAATGTCATGTCCTACCACTAACTTATATAGGCCCACACATAAAGAGGAGACTTGTAAAGATCCATTGACATGAAGTATTGGATGTTGCCCCCAAAGGTCTGATTTTAACATGGGGTTTTCATTTTCTATTTGTATTCGCTTAATCTTCAAAGATGTGCATATATTTTTCCAAGGAAAGATCCTCTGTTTTGGTGTGATTCATTAAAGAAAATGTATAGTTAATTTCTGTTATGCTTAGGCCATACTCCATGGGTGTCATACAGTATGTAAAAATTCTTCTTGTTTAAATTTAAAAGACTTAATTGATTTCCAGTGATCCCAATTCTGGGCACTTATGTTTGATTGATTGCTCTATCCCCTCTTGATTTAACAAGTTCCTGTTTACCTTCCACTTTCATTAAGACATAGCAAATACTTTCATTTTAAATGCTAGGTTTTCTTCTATGTTTTCCCCCGTACTTGTCCCATTCCCATAGACATATTTTGAACATTATTGTGTCATGTTTAGCCAGGTGTCTATATAACTCCTAACACTTCCAACGTTTAGCCATGCTACTTATTAGATCAATGTGCACAAGGATGTTCGAAGGCACTCTAGCGGATGTTGGGAAGGTTGTTCTGATTCTGTTGCAATGGAATGGCAAGGCAAGGCTACGTGCTACAGCAGTTTAATGGGTTTTCTGGTTTGAATGTACAAAACTTTTTTGGCATCAAATTAGGTTTGCAATTTGACATTTGCTCTTGTTTCTTTTACTCATGACACATTATGGAAATAAATGTTTTATCTGCATTTGTTTGGTCTTGTAGTGTAGATCTCAACCTGGTTTGTTTGCCATGCCATTTTTGGACTTGATTGAAATATACCCATTGACATTTGAAGAATATAACTTAAAAATGACTCATGAGCTTAGTTTGACTGTTGTAACCCATCATAACCCAAAATATAAACTTGTTTTACTTCTTTGTAAACGATGTAATTGTAAACAAATACATGATTAAGGCCAACATTCAATTCGGACTGTGGAAGATCTGTGTTCCAGCGCAATTGACATATGAATGTAATTTCCGATTGAGCCGACGTGCTGCGTTTACAGTTATTGTGGTCTCTGCTATCACTGGAACATTGCCTTTAAAATGTGCATATTGTGGACAAAATGCGATTGGATTGAATCTGGCCCTTAAACTATCATGTTGATCTCATGGATGGTCGGTCCTTGCATCAATAGAGATAGAGACTGGGTGACACTGTCTGATCTGCAGATTACCACTTAAACCCCACTATGTTGTCAATGACGCAAGAACGTCACTAATTCTAGCTACATATTTTATTATACCTTTACTAACTTGTGACTTACTGCTTGGCAAGTTTTGTTGTGTCACTATATTTTCAAAAGCCACTAGTAGCTAGCTACAGGTAACTGCCAAGATAATAGAAAATCTTGAGTAAATGAGGGTTCTGATGTCTCTGTTATGGTGTGTGGTGCATTTTTTTTGCCATGGTTAATGACCACTCAACCCATAGAGCAGTGGTATTCAAACTTTTTCAGCTGGGACCACCAATATTTAAAGCCAGATTTTTACATCAACAAATAACCTTAAATTAATTGCATTTTCATCTCTTATCAAAATGAAAAGAAAACAATACATACATTTACTCAAAATGTTAACTTTCAAATGATCTTTCTCGAAAACGTTTGTATATTGTCCCATACAACAATCAGTACCCTATTTTTTATTTATTTTGGCGACCCCACTGCAGTTCTGTTGCAACCCCGACTTTGAATGCCACTGCTCTAGAGGGCAAGATAAACACCAGTACTGTACATACACAACCATTCTAAGTGATCACCTTCAACTTATGGTGAATCATTTCTATCCTGATGGGAGTGGATCACAATGCCCCCATCCACAGGGCACGAGTGATCCCTGAATGGTTTGATGCACATAAAAACTATTTAAACCATATGGCTGTTTCAGTCACCAGATCTCAACCCAATTGAACACTTATGGGAGATTCTGAAGCAGTGCCTGAGACAGCATTTTCCACCACCATCAACAAAACACCAAATGATGGAATTTCTCTTGGAAGAATGGTGTCGCGTCCCTCCAGTAGAGTTTCAGACACTTTGAGAATCTATGCCAAGGTACATTGAAGCTCTTCTGGCGGCTCCTGTTGGCCCAACGCCCTATTAGGACACTTTATGTTGTTACTGTTATTTTGGCAGTTAACTGTACATACTTCTAAGTAGCATAATGTTACTGTTATAGTGTTCACTGTGAATAGCTTGAAGGATTGTGAGAATTCCTCAAAGAGCGAAGGAACATGCACATGATGCTGCTGTTGTTTATTAATTACTACAAATGAGAAAAGAGATTCTCCACCACATTTATCATAGAAAATACATTAATTTTACAATGAAGGTATAAGAACATAATGCTAAGTGCTGCCGATTGTAGAAATACACTGGCATGACAGATTTAATTAAAACGTAACAAGAAAACAAATTTGGACTAAACATTCCTTGTCATGAGGATAATTCCTATGTCAGTGTGCATGTTGTCTCCCTAGACGTTTAGCGCCTCCTCCTGCGCGGTCTCGTTGTCCCCGGGGCGGTGGTCGTGCCTGCATCACAGTCTGTGACATGACATCCACACGACTCAACGTGGATGTAGGAGTGCTTGACCTTTGATCCATCAGGGCACATCAGCTCCACCTCTTTCTGGCTAGTGGTCGCCTCTTGGCAGCAGGAGCAGTAGTGCATCATGGTGTTCGCCTCTGCTGAGTACCTGCACATTCACAGAAACACAAGAGAAGTTGAAAAGAGGGCTTGAATTCCCTGGGTTGTCTTGACAAGATGAGCACAGGAGCAATAAGTAAGTCAAATTGCCTCCTAGTTCATAAAGGGAACACTAGACAGTGAATAGATGATCACTAACTGGGGCCTGCATGACATTGACTAGTGCTGCATTCAGCATCTGTAGTACTTACATAGAAGAGGTTCCACAGTTTCCTGAGCAGGAATTGATCTCCACAGGCTCAGCGGTCGCACAGCCACTGATGACAATGCTAGTGGTGGTGTACTTCATCTCACAGACATTGCTGCGTTCTGTGCCTGGTCAGGGAAGATGCATCAAGAGTTAGGCTATTGTTTGGTATGACACAGATGAAGCAGAAACAGCCAACATATACAGTTTTGGCCAGTATGTAGTCACACAATGTTTCCGGTTGGTCTTGTTTAGGTGACATAGCATGCTAGTATTAACCAGTAGATAGGTGGTTATTAGGAATGCTTTGGCTGGACGTGTTACTTACAGGTCTTGCAGCATCCATTTGCATCTGTCTTTTCTGTACCCTGCAGTGAAAAATAGGAGAGATGATTTATAAGTGGTAGATTGTATACATTATGTGAGCTCCCTTCCATTCTAAATGTTACTGAAACATCTATCGCTATGACCCAAGAGTGCTAGGAATGATAGTAACATTCTGAGTGAGAAAGGAAAACAGTGTAACTGCAGTATTGATTGTCCCCACGATGGAGGTGAGAGAGGACAGAAACTCACTGGGACACAGTTCTCTGGGCTGAATGCAGGGCACACAGTCTTCACCTCCCCTGGTATATATTGGCCACCAGTTTTCTCACATGTGTACTTCACACATTTGTCACCAGGTGGTGACCACGTTTCGTTCACCTATCGCACAAGGACAAGATGATGAAGAATTATGATGGAGTTTCAGATCATGCAGACAGATTATGCATCCTCATACACTCTTGTTGTACTCACCTGAATAGTGTGTTTGGTCTTATCTGGCATAGTAACCACACAGCTTGTTTGTACACACTTCCCACAACACTGACCAGGTATGGCCTGATACTGGAAGCCCTAAGACGAGGATGGAGAGCCATCATTGAATCATTGTTCACTTATTATATAAGCATGCAGCAGCTTCCAGAGTAGGCTACTGCAAGTTTCTTATAAATGTGTAAATTAATTGATCATCTTTGTACCTGTGAACATGTAGTGTCACAGGAGATATTTGTGCACACAATGTTGTTGAGCTTGGTGCTAGGATCCATGATCGAGCTGCAGATACAATTCTCACAAGTTCCTTCAGGAACTTCAGCACCAGGCTGGAGTGAAAGAGAGAGACAAAAGTTATCATCCACTATAACAGACTTTGAATAGAGCAGGGTCAGAGTGCAAAGGGAGCAGTTCTACAGTAGAATGTGACCAATTATGAGGGCAGCAAACACAATACAGCTTATCTTAAGCTATTTCTAGGTGTATCTTTCAGAAGCTTGTTTAATTTCTTTTATTTTAAATGATTTATTCTTACCTGGTACTCAATGTTATTGTAGACACATACACCCTTAGGAACTGAACAGACACACATTGAGAAGAAATCAGTCAGTAATACTAGTGACTCATGTCAGAGTTAACACAAATGTAACCAGTGATACAGGGGAATTACAAAACCACTGATGAAGTAAATCAAGGGGACTTACCACAGGTATACTCTGGACAGCAACTTGAGATGGACGTGCTTATAATTGCCTCCCACCCTGGTTGGCAGTCCATCATGACTTTGGGGCAAAGCAGTGCATCACACTCTGTTACAGAGGTAACCAATGAGAAGTGATTAAAAGACAAGCCGATAGAGGGTCAAATAACCCCTATGACCCTACATGACACTTCAGATAATCTTGGTCTAGTACTGTATGAATAAGAGTTGGCTTTCTAATGATTTACTGAAGGGTCTGCTCCATCACTCACCACATGTATATTTCTGGCAGCAGCCTTCTGTCTTGTTCACCAGTCTGTATCCAGTCTCATTGCAGATGGGTGTGACTGGTGTGGGGCAGGTGATAGGCTGGCACTGGACAATCATGGAGTCCATGTCACAGGTGCACTGCTGGCAACCACTCTCCCATGTATCACCAGGCTTAATGGAAAAACAGGGTAATGTCAGGTCAATACAGAGACAGAAAAGAGTAACTCAAATGTTTTTGTTCTGCAATGAACTGGATTTAACCATGACAGTTAATATGAACCATCATTAGGTGAGAAGAAATGGGTTGGAGGTAGTTATTCAGAGATTAAACGTTTTCTTCTGGTCAGTTCATTGGAAGGAATAAAGAGGCCAAGACCTATACTATGTCAATGAAAAGTATCCATCCAAGTATGTACGTTTCCCTGACTCACGTGAAATGCATCTCATGATATGTCTATGTTTTGAATGAATATCTGGAGAATATTTAGATGGAGGAAATTCTTACCATTTTGGGGTTGCCATCAGGTCCAGTGCAGCCTGAAAAATAAATAGAGGGTGTGTTTAAAAGTTTTGTCTCACATGGTTGGCGTCACATTCTTCACACCTCAACATCAACACATTTTGTTAACTGTTCCATTACAAATAAAGCCTGTAAGCCATTATTTATGATTCATTTAAGGTTTCAACGTACAGAAAGGTGTAATTTTCATATTGATAGCTACCTGCAAAATGACCCATAACCCATTCTTACCACAGGAGACCACACAAGTATCAGAGTAGGTGCTGAACAAGACGGTTTTAGATGGACAGAAGCAACCCTCCTTCGTCTTATTGGTCATTTGGGTTTGGTTGTTCAAATACTTCTCATTATATCTGCATACAAAAGAGGTTTGGGATTATGCAGGAGATAATTTATTTTAAAAAATGCTCAAATTAAGGAAATTCATATAACATCCAATCAGACTAAAGCTTACTTTGTATTACATGTTGGTTCAACTGCTGGGCCACATGGCATGTACACCTTAGTGGCTGGGCATGTATGCTCTGCAGGACAAAAATAGATCACAGTTATGCTGAACACCATCAAAAACGTTTTTTTAAGTAGCTGCCTAAGACAAAAGTAGCTTCCTATGAATTTGGGGCATGACTACTATGCTTGGATTCATAGCTCACCACATTCTCCATCTGTGGACTTCCTCCAGTCAATGCAGATCCCTTTATTTGCACATTCAGATGCATACGCCTCCAGACTAGAGCAGCTAGAAATAGCATTGTTGCAGACATCTGATCTACAGGCCTGAATGAAGGCATCAGGAGAAACCGCTTTATGGCATTCCTCAAAGACCCTTTGAAATAAAATATCATAGAGAGTGATTTAAAGAGATGCATGGAGTGCAACCTTAAACTAGAAATGCCAATGGAACGGTACCTGTATTATGATAAAACAGGTGTAATTACAAGTAAATTAACATTACAATTGATAAAACACATTAGGAAGTGAATTGTCATTTAGGCATTCATATTGTGTGCTGGTTCCCTTTTTCAAACTTAGTTTGACATGTTGCTTACTTGCTGTTCATGATTTCACAAATGACTGTCTTGCAGGGGGTAGGGGATGTGCTTGGGGTGGCCGTGGTGGTAGAGGGTGGTGCTGTTGGAGGAGTTGGACAGTCCTGGTTTGGAATCAGCCACTGGCTAGCTGCGACTGAGCAGCTCTGTATCTGACCATTAGGTGACTGGCAGTCATTCTTCTGGGAATTATCACAGGTACCTTGAAAAATATGGATATTAAGTAGGGTAAAACCTAGTTAGCAAGGACAAGTCATAGTTGTCTTGTTGTATGCAATTTCTATAGGGTGGTCTAGATAGGAGCATCTACTGAAGGTTTGAAACTGTGAAATGTTTATTGACCCTCTTTAATAATACTCACCACACTGGCCCTCTGTGCTGTTTTGGAAGAGGGAATAAGGAAGGTTGATGCTAAATGATGACCCCTTGTAAGACACCTGAACCTTAAGATCAGGGATCTCCAGCACGACCTCCACACCAGTACTTGTTAGAGCAATGTCACCCATTCTGTAAGCTGGGTAGATTCGTTTACTGTTGACATATACCTGCATTTGTGGAGAAATGAATACACATTTAGATGGTTGAGTCATGTGTTATCTTGAAAGTAGTAACATGACAATGTTAACCGCATTTTTGGTTTTCATTTAAATTTATGGGATTTCAATAAAGCATGATAAAGCAGCAGCATCATTAAAAAATTATGGATATTAATAAAAAAATGTATTTTTTTAAATAGTTACCACATTTTCTGTTGTGTCACCAGATCTCTGCTGGGTTAGAATCACTTCATAGGATTTGTAATGAATGATAAGGGACTGAGGACAGAATCCACTGTCGGCGTTTCCACAGTAGTGATTATCAACAATAATGGTAAGGTTGTATTTGAAGTTGATTTCTTTCACTAAGGTGTATGAGCAGTTCTCCTGGAAATTGTAATATACTCCATCAAATGTCATGTAGTGAGATCCACCCCATCCACTGCATACACCTGCAACATGTTAAAATATGAGTTGATAATAATCTAAGCTATTGACAGAGGACATTGAAAACTAATGAGCAATAATGTCTTATTTTAATTCAGATTGTTGGGTTGTATGTTGCCACTTACATTCACATTCATATGTAAAGCAGCATCCAGTTGAATCATAGACCTTGACAGGTGGACGACCATTCTCACACTGTAGTGGCTCCACTGGCTTGCATTTTACTGGTAGCTGGACAACAATGCCGTCCTGGCAAATTGCTGTGGTACAGCTATTCAGCTGCCAAGACTCTCCATTCTGCCATTGATTTGATAAGGGAAAGCAATTACTCAAACATGCACACACAGGGTTGAACATACAAGCACTATACCACAAAGACAAATATACCCATTCACCCATTTTATTATTAAAAACCTTTTAAAATGACCTTTCTTGGTGGCTGAACGCTAGTGCAGTCTGGGGAGGATTGGGTTGTTGGTGGTGTGGTCGTGGTCTCTTCTGACGTTGTGGGTGATACAGTGGGTGGTGTAGAGGAAGGACATGGATTTGATTCCACTTCAACTTGGCACGTGGCTTTGCAGTAAGCCGTGAAGCACCACCCTGAAGCATCTGTCACATTATACACTAGGTTCCCTGATTGTTGAGAAAGGCAAGTGTTAGAACATTAAGTTTTGCAAATTAAAGTTAATTGAAAGATTAGTGAAATGTCATTTATTTTGATTGTCTGAATGACATTTATAGCATGTTACCTGGTAGATACTGTGTCCCATTAACATTGCAAATGCACTGGCTGGTGGTGACTGCTTGTGATGTAGGTGTAATAATCACTTGTGGCGATGCTGAAGGAGCTGTTGTTGTTGTTGATAATGTGCCTGTGATGACAACTGGCTCTGTTGTTTCTGTACTTGTTGTTGAAGGCTGTGATGTTGAACTTGAAGTTACAATTATATAAGTTGTAGAAGATGTAGTTGGGCCAGTGGTGACAACTTTAGGTGGCTTTGTGGATATAGATGGAATAGTCTCCGTTGTGGTTTCTTCAACTGTTGTAGTTCCACCTGAGGTAGATGTAATTACCTCCGCAGTAGTTGTCGTTGAAGTCGTGGGATTGGAAGTAATGCCAACTGGCCCTGTTGTTTCTTCACCTGTTGTTGTGGACTGGGATGTTGAGGTAGAGGTTTCAACAATTACAGTGGTGGATGTGGTTGTTGGGCCAGTGGTGAATTCTTTAGGTGGCGTTGTGGATGTAGATGGAATAGACTCCGTTGTGCTTTCTTCAACTGTTGTAGTTCCACCTGTGGTAGGTGTAAATACCTCTGCATTTGTGGTGGGTGCCTTTGTTGTTGTTGTTGAAGTTGTTGGATTGGAAGTAATGCCAACTGGCCCTGTTGTTTCTTCACCTGTTGATGTGGGCTGTGGTGTTGAGGTAGAGGTTTCAACAATTACAGTGGTGGAAGTGGTTGTTGGGCCAGTGGTGAATTCTTTAGGTGGCTTTGTGGATGTAGATGGAATAGTCTCCGTTGTGGTTTCTTCAACTTTTGTAGTTCCACCTGTGGTAGGTGTAATTACCTCCGCAGTTGTTGTCGTTGAAGTCGTGGGATTGGAAGTAATGCCAACTGGCCCTGTTGTTTCTTCACCTGTTGATGTGGGCTGTGGTGTTGAGGTAGAGGTTTCAACAATTACAGTGGTGGAAGTGGTTGTTGGGCCAGTGGTGAATTCTTTAGGTGGCTTTGTGGATGTAGATGGAATAGACTCCGTTGTTGTTTCTTCAACTGTTGTAGTTCCACCTGAGGTATATGTAATTACCTCCGCAGTAGTTGTCGTTGAAGTCGTGGGATTGGAAGTAATGCCAACTGGCCCTGTTGTTTCTTCACCTGTTGTTGTGGACTGGGATGTTGAGGTAGAGGTTTCAACAATTACAGTGGTGGATGTGGTTGTTGGGCCAGTGGTGAATTCTTTAGGTGGCGTTGTGGATGTAGATGGAATAGACTCCGTTGTGCTTTCTTCAACTGTTGTAGTTCCACCTGTGGTAGGTGTAAATACCTCTGCATTTGTGGTGGGTGCCTTTGTTGTTGTTGTTGAAGTCGTGGGATTGGAACTAATGCCAACTGGCCCTGTTGTTTCTTCACCTGTTGATGTGGGCTGTGGTGTTGAGGTAGAGGTTTCAACAATTACAGTGGTGGAAGTGGTTGTTGGGCCAGTGGTGAATTCTTTAGGTGGCTTTGTGGATGTAGATGGAATAGACTCCGTTGTTGTTTCTTCAACTGTTGTAGTTCCACCTGTGGTAGGTGTAATTTCCTCTGCATTTGTGGTGGGTGCCTTTGTCGTTGTTGTTGAAGTCGTGGGATTGGAAGTAATGCCAACTGGCCCTGTTGTTTCTTCACCTGTTGATGTGGGCTGTGGTGTTGAGGTAGAGGTTTCAACAATTACAGTGGTGGAAGTGGTTGTTGGGCCAGTGGTGACTTCTTTAGGGGGCTTTGTGGATGTAGATGGAATAGTCTCCGTTGTGGTTTCTTCAACTGTTGTAGTTCCACCTGTGGTAGGTGTAATTACCTCCGCAGTTGTTGTCGTTGAAGTCGTGGGATTGGAAGTAATGCCAACTGGTCCTGTTGTTTCTTCACCTGTTGATGTGGGCTGTGGTGTTGTGGTAGAGGTTTCAACAATTACAGTGGTGGAAGTGGTTGTTGGGCCAGTGGTGAATTCTTTAGGTGGCTTTGTGGATGTAGATGGAATAGACTCAGTGGTTTTTTCTTCAACTGTTGTAGTTCCACCTGTGGTAGGTGTAATTTCCTCTGCATTTGTGGTGGGTGCCTTTGTCGTTGTTGTTGAAGTCGTGGGATTGGAAGTAATGCCAACTGGCCCTGTTGTTTCTTCACCTGTTGATGTGGGCTGTGGTGTTGAGGTAGAGGTTTCAACAATTACAGTGGTGGAAGTGGTTGTTGGGCCAGTGGTGAATTCTTTAGGTGGCTTTGTGGATGTAGATGGAATAGTCTCAGTTGTGGTTTCTTCAACTGTTGTAGTTCCACCTGTGGTAGGTGTAATTACCTCCGCAGTTGTTGTCGTTGAAGTCGTGGGATTGGAAGTAATGCCAACTGGCCCTGTTGTTTCTTCACCTGTTGATGTGGGCTGTGGTGTTGAGGTAGAGGTTTCAACAATTACAGTGGTGGAAGTGGTTGTTGGGCCAGTGGTGAATTCTTTAGGTGGCTTTGTGGATGTAGATGGAATAGTCTCCGTTGTGTTTTCTTCAACTTTTGTAGTTCCACCTGTGGTAGGTGTAATTACCTCTGCAGTTGTTGTGGTTGAAGTCGTGGGATTGGAAGTAATGCCAACTGGCCCTGTTGTTTCTTCACCTGTTGATGTGGGCTGTGGTGTTGAGGTAGAGGTTTCAACAATTACAGTGGTGGAAGTGGTTGTTGGGCCAGTGGTGAATTCTTTAGGTGGCTTTGTGGATGTAGATGGAATAGTCTCCGTTGTGTTTTCTTCAACTTTTGTAGTTCCACCTGTGGTAGGTGTAATTACCTCCGCAGTTGTTGTCGTTGAAGTCGTGGGATTGGAAGTAATGCCAACTGGTCCTGTTGTTTCTTCACCTGTTGATGTGGGCTGTGGTGTTGAGGTAGAGGTTTCAACAATTACAGTGGTGGAAGTGGTTGTTGGGCCAGTGGTGAATTCTTTAGGTGGCTTTGTGGATGTAGATGGAATAGACTCAGTGGTTTTTTCTTCAACTGTTGTAGTTCCACCTGTGGTAGGTGTAATTTCCTCTGCATTTGTGGTGGGTGCCTTTGTCGTTGTTGTTGAAGTCGTGGGATTGGAAGTAATGCCAACTGGCCCTGTTGTTTCTTCACCTGTTGATGTGGGCTGTGGTGTTGAGGTAGAGGTTTCAACAATTACAGTGGTGGAAGTGGTTGTTGGGCCAGTGGTGAATTCTTTAGGTGGCTTTGTGGATGTAGATGGAATAGTCTCCGTTGTGGTTTCTTCAGCTGTTGTAGTTCCACCTGTGGTAGGTGTAATTACCTCCGCAGTTGTTGTCGTTGAAGTCGTGGGATTGGAAGTAATGCCAACTGGCCCTGTTGTTTCTTCACCTGTTGATGTGGGCTGTGGTGTTGAGGTAGAGGTTTCAACAATTACAGTGGTGGAAGTGGTTGTTGGGCCAGTGGTGAATTCTTTAGGTGGCTTTGTGGATGTAGATGGAATAGTCTCCGTTGTGGTTTCTTCAACTGTTGTAGTTCCACCTGTGGTAGGTGTAATTACCTCCGCAGTTGTTGTCGTTGAAGTCGTGGGATTGGAAGTAATGCCAACTGGCCCTGTTGTTTCTTCACCTGTTGATGTGGGCTGTGGTGTTGAGGTAGAGGTTTCAACAATTACAGTGGTGGAAGTGGTTGTTGGGCCAGTGGTGAATTCTTTAGGTGGCTTTGTGGATGTAGATGGAATAGTCTCCGTTGTGGTTTCTTCAACTGTTGTAGTTCCACCTGTGGTAGGTGTAATTTCCTCTGCATTTGTGGTGGGTGCCTTTGTCGTTGTTGTTGAAGTCGTGGGATTGGAAGTAATGCCAACTGGCCCTGTTGTTTCTTCACCTGTTGATGTGGGCTGTGGTGTTGAGGTAGAGGTTTCAACAATTACAGTGGTGGAAGTGGTTGTTGGGCCAGTGGTGAATTCTTTAGGTGGCTTTGTGGATGTAGATGGAATAGTCTCCGTTGTGTTTTCTTCAACTGTTGTAGTTCCACCTGTGGTAGGTGTAATTACCTCCGCAGTTGTTGTCGTTGAAGTCGTGGGATTGGAAGTAATGCCAACTGGCCCTGTTGTTTCTTCACCTGTTGATGTGGGCTGTGGTGTTGAGGTAGAGGTTTCAACAATTACAGTGGTGGAAGTGGTTGTTGGGCCAGTGGTGAATTCTTTAGGTGGCTTTGTGGATGTAGATGGAATAGTCTCCGTTGTGTTTTCTTCAACTTTTGTCGTTCCACCTGTGGTAGGTGTAATTACCTCTGCAGTTGTTGTGGTTGAAGTCGTGGGATTGGAAGTAATGCCAACTGGCCCTGTTGTTTCTTCACCTGTTGATGTGGGCTGTGGTGTTGAGGTAGAGGTTTCAACAATTACAGTGGTGGAAGTGGTTGTTGGGCCAGTGGTGAATTCTTTAGGTGGCTTTGTGGATGTAGATGGAATAGACTCAGTGGTTTTTTCTTCAACTGTTGTGGTTCCACCTGTGGTAGGTGTAATTTCCTCTGCATTTGTGGTGGGTGCCTTTGTCGTTGTTGTTGAAGTCGTGGGATTGGAAGTAATGCCAACTGGCCCTGTTGTTTCTTCACCTGTTGATGTGGGCTGTGGTGTTGAGGTAGAGGTTTCAACAATTACAGTGGTGGAAGTGGTTGTTGGGCCAGTGGTGAATTCTTTAGGTGGCTTTGTGGATGTAGATGGAATAGTCTCCGTTGTGGTTTCTTCAACTGTTGTAGTTCCACCTGTGGTAGGTGTAATTACCTCTGCAGTTGTTGTGGTTGAAGTCGGGGATTGGAAGTAATGCCAACTGGCCCTGTTGTTTCTTCACCTGTTGATGTGGGCTGTGGTGTTGAGGTAGAGGTTTCAACAATTACAGTGGTGGAAGTGGTTGTTGGGCCAGTGGTGAATTCTTTAGGTGGCTTTGTGGATGTAGATGGAATAGTCTCAGTTGTGGTTTCTTCAACTGTTGTAGTTCCACCTGTGGTAGGTGTAATTACCTCCGCAGTTGTTGTCGTTGAAGTCGTGGGATTGGAAGTAATGCCAACTGGCCCTGTTGTTTCTTCACCTGTTGATGTGGGCTGTGGTGTTGAGGTAGAGGTTTCAACAATTACAGTGGTGGAAGTGGTTGTTGGGCCAGTGGTGAATTCTTTAGGTGGCTTTGTGGATGTAGATGGAATAGTCTCCGTTGTGGTTTCTTCAACTGTTGTAGTTCCACCTGTGGTAGGTGTAATTACCTCTGCAGTTGTTGTGGTTGAAGTCGTGGGATTGGAAGTAATGCCAACTGGCCCTGTTGTTTTTTCACCTGTTGATGTGGGCTGTGGTGTTGAGGTAGAGGTTTCAACAATTACAGTGGTGGAAGTGGTTGTTGGGCCAGTGGTGAATTCTTTAGGTGGCTTTGTGGATGTAGATGGAATAGTCTCTGTTGTGTTTTCTTCAACTGTTGTAGTTCCACCTGTGGTAGGTGTAATTACCTCTGCAGTTGTTGTGGTTGAAGTCGTGGGATTGGAAGTAATGCCAACTGGCCCTGTTGTTTCTTCACCTGTTGATGTGGGCTGAGGTGTTGAGGTAGAGGTTTCAACAATTACAGTGGTGGAAGTGGTTGTTGGGCCAGTGGTGAATTCTTTAGGTGGCTTTGTGGATGTAGATGGACTAGTCTCCGTTGTGTTTTCTTCAACTTTTGTAGTTCCACCTGTGGTAGGTGTAATTACCTCCGCAGTTGTTGTCGTTGAAAGTCGTGGGATTGGAAGTAATGCCAACTGGTCCTGTTGTTTCTTCACCTGTTGATGTGGGCTGTGGTGTTGAGGTAGAGGTTTCAACAATTACAGTGGTGGAAGTGGTTGTTGGGCCAGTGGTGAATTCTTTAGGTGGCTTTGTGGATGTAGATGGAATAGTCTCCGTTGTGGTTTCTTCAACTGTTGTAGTTCCACCTGTGGTAGGTGTAATTTCCTCTGCATTTGTGGTGGGTTTTGTCGTTGTTGTTGAAGTCGTGGGATTGGAAGTAATGCCAACTGGCCCTGTTGTTTCTTCACCTGTTGATGTGGGCTGTGGTGTTGAGGTAGAGGTTTCAACAATTACAGTGGTGGAAGTGGTTGTTGGGCCAGTGGTGAATTCTTTAGGTGGCTTTGTGGATGTAGATGGAATAGTCTCCGTTGTGGTTTCTTCAACTGTTGTAGTTCCACCTGTGGTAGGTGTAATTACCTCTGCAGTTGTTGTGGTTGAAGTCGTGGGATTGGAAGTAATGCCAACTGGCCCTGTTGTTTCTTCACCTGTTGATGTGGGCTGTGGTGTTGAGGTAGAGGTTTCAACAATTACAGTGGTGGAAGTGGTTGTTGGGCCAGTGGTGAATTCTTTAGGTGGCTTTGTGGATGTAGATGGAATAGTCTCCGTTGTGGTTTCTTCAACTGTTGTAGTTCCACCTGTGGTAGGTGTAATTACCTCTGCAGTTGTTGTGGTTGAAGTCGTGGGATTGGAAGTAATGCCAACTGGCCCTGTTGTTTCTTCACCTGTTGATGTGGGCTGTGGTGTTGAGGTAGAGGTTTCAACAATTACAGTGGTGGAAGTGGTTGTTGGGCCAGTGGTGAATTCTTTAGGTGGCTTTGTGGATGTAGATGGAATAGTCTCCGTTGTGTTTTCTTCAACTTTTGTCGTTCCACTTGTGGTAGGTGTAATTACCTCTGCAGTTGTTGTGGTTGAAGTCGTGGGATTGGAAGTAATGCCAACTGGCCCTGTTGTTTCTTCACCTGTTGATGTGGGCTGAGGTGTTGAGGTAGAGGTTTCAACAATTACAGTGGTGGAAGTGGTTGTTGGGCCAGTGGTGAATTCTTTAGGTGGCTTTGTGGATGTAGATGGAATAGTCTCCGTTGTGTTTTCTTCAACTTTTGTAGTTCCACCTGTGGTAGGTGTAATTACCTCCGCAGTTGTTGTCGTTGAAGTCGTGGGATTGGAAGTAATGCCAACTGGTCCTGTTGTTTCTTCACCTGTTGATGTGGGCTGTGGTGTTGAGGTAGAGGTTTCAACAATTACAGTGGTGGAAGTGGTTGTTGGGCCAGTGGTGAATTCTTTAGGTGGCTTTGTGGATGTAGATGGAATAGTCTCCGTTGTGGTTTCTTCAACTGTTGTAGTTCCACCTGTGGTAGGTGTAATTTCCTCTGCATTTGTGGTGGGTGCCTTTGTCGTTGTTGTTGAAGTCGTGGGATTGGAAGTAATGCCAACTGGCCCTGTTGTTTCTTCACCTGTTGATGTGGGCTGTGGTGTTGAGGTAGAGGTTTCAACAATTACAGTGGTGGAAGTGGTTGTTGGGCCAGTGGTGAATTCTTTAGGTGGCTTTGTGGATGTAGATGGAATAGTCTCCGTTGTGGTTTCTTCAACTGTTGTAGTTCCACCTGTGGTAGGTGTAATTACCTCTGCAGTTGTTGTGGTTGAAGTCGTGGGATTGGAAGTAATGCCAACTGGCCCTGTTGTTTCTTCACCTGTTGATGTGGGCTGTGGTGTTGAGGTAGAGGTTTCAACAATTACAGTGGTGGAAGTGGTTGTTGGGCCAGTGGTGAATCCTTTAGGTGGCTTTGTGGATGTAGATGGAATAGTCTCCGTTGTGTTTTCTTCAACTTTTGTAGTTCCACCTGTGGTAGGTGTAATTACCTCCGCAGTTGTTGTCGTTGAAGTCGTGGGATTGGAAGTAATGCCAACTGGTCCTGTTGTTTCTTCACCTGTTGATGTGGGCTGTGGTGTTGAGGTAGAGGTTTCAACAATTACAGTGGTGGAAGTGGTTGTTGGGCCAGTGGTGAATTCTTTAGGTGGCTTTGTGGATGTAGATGGAATAGACTCCGTTGTTTTTCTTCAACTGTTGTAGTTCCACCTGTGGTAGGTGTAATTTCCTCTGCATTTGTGGTGGGTGCCTTTGTCGTTGTTGTTGAAGTCGTGGGATTGGAAGTAATGCCAACTGGCCCTGTTGTTTCTTCACCTGTTGATGTGGGCTGTGGTGTTGAGGTAGAGGTTTCAACAATTACAGTGGTGGAAGTGGTTGTTGGGCCAGTGGTGAATTCTTTAGGTGGCTTTGTGGATGTAGATGGAATAGTCTCCGTTGTGGTTTCTTCAACTGTTGTAGTTCCACCTGTGGTAGGTGTAATTACCTCTGCAGTTGTTGTGGTTGAAGTCGTGGGATTGGAAGTAATGCCAACTGGCCCTGTTGTTTCTTCACCTGTTGATGTGGGCTGTGGTGTTGAGGTAGAGGTTTCAACAATTACAGTGGTGGAAGTGGTTGTTGGGCCAGTGGTGAATTCTTTAGGTGGCTTTGTGGATGTAGATGGAATAGACTCAGTGGTTTTTTCTTCAACTGTTGTAGTTCCACCTGTGGTAGGTGTAATTTCCTCTGCATTTGTGGTGGGTGCCTTTGTCGTTGTTGTTGAAGTCGTGGGATTGGAAGTAATGCCAACTGGCCCTGTTGTTTCTTCACCTGTTGATGTGGGCTGTGGTGTTGAGGTAGAGGTTTCAACAATTACAGTGGTGGAAGTGGTTGTTGGGCCAGTGGTGAATTCTTTAGGTGGCTTTGTGGATGTAGATGGAATAGTCTCCGTTGTGGTTTCTTCAACTGTTGTAGTTCCACCTGTGGTAGGTGTAATTACCTCTGCAGTTGTTGTGGTTGAAGTCGTGGGATTGGAAGTAATGCCAACTGGCCCTGTTGTTTCTTCACCTGTTGATGTGGGCTGTGGTGTTGAGGTAGAGGTTTCAACAATTACAGTGGTGGAAGTGGTTGTTGGGCCAGTGGTGAATTCTTTAGGTGGCTTTGTGGATGTAGATGGAATAGTCTCAGTTGTGGTTTCTTCAACTGTTGTAGTTCCACCTGTGGTAGGTGTAATTACCTCCGCAGTTGTTGTCGTTGAAGTCGTGGGATTGGAAGTAATGCCAACTGGCCCTGTTGTTTCTTCACCTGTTGATGTGGGCTGTGGTGTTGAGGTAGAGGTTTCAACCATTACAGTGGTGGAAGTGGTTGTTGGGCCAGTGGTGAATTCTTTAGGTGGCTTTGTGGATGTAGATGGAATAGTCTCCGTTGTGGTTTCTTCAACTGTTGTAGTTCCACCTGTGGTAGGTGTAATTACCTCTGCAGTTGTTGTGGTTGAAGTCGTGGGATTGGAAGTAATGCCAACTGGCCCTGTTGTTTTTTCACCTGTTGATGTGGGCTGTGGTGTTGAGGTAGAGGTTTCAACAATTACAGTGGTGGAAGTGGTTGTTGGGCCAGTGGTGAATTCTTTAGGTGGCTTTGTGGATGTAGATGGAATAGTCTCTGTTGTGTTTTCTTCAACTTTTGTCGTTCCACCTGTGGTAGGTGTAATTACCTCTGCAGTTGTTGTGGTTGAAGTCGTGGGATTGGAAGTAATGCCAACTGGCCCTGTTGTTTCTTCACCTGTTGATGTGGGCTGTGGTGTTGAGGTAGAGGTTTCAACAATTACAGTGGTGGAAGTGGTTGTTGGGCCAGTGGTGAATTCTTTAGGTGGCTTTGTGGATGTAGATGGAATAGTCTCCGTTGTGTTTTCTTCAACTTTTGTAGTTCCACCTGTGGTAGGTGTAATTACCTCCGCAGTTGTTGTCGTTGAAGTCGTGGGATTGGAAGTAATGCCAACTGGTCCTGTTGTTTCTTCACCTGTTGATGTGGGCTGTGGTGTTGAGGTAGAGGTTTCAACAATTACAGTGGTGGAAGTGGTTGTTGGGCCAGTGGTGAATTCTTTAGGTGGCTTTGTGGATGTAGATGGAATAGTCTCCGTTGTGGTTTCTTCAACTGTTGTAGTTCCACCTGTGGTAGGTGTAATTTCCTCTGCATTTGTGGTGGGTGCCTTTGTCGTTGTTGTTGAAGTCGTGGGATTGGAAGTAATGCCAACTGGCCCTGTTGTTTCTTCACCTGTTGATGTGGGCTGTGGTGTTGAGGTAGAGGTTTCAACAATTACAGTGGTGGAAGTGGTTGTTGGGCCAGTGGTGAATTCTTTAGGTGGCTTTGTGGATGTAGATGGAATAGTCTCCGTTGTGGTTTCTTCAACTGTTGTAGTTCCACCTGTGGTAGGTGTAATTACCTCTGCAGTTGTTGTGGTTGAAGTCGTGGGATTGGAAGTAATGCCAACTGGCCCTGTTGTTTCTTCACCTGTTGATGTGGGCTGTGGTGTTGAGGTAGAGGTTTCAACCATTACAGTGGTGGAAGTGGTTGTTGGGCCAGTGGTGAATTCTTTAGGTGGCTTTGTGGATGTAGATGGAATAGTCTCCGTTGTGGTTTCTTCAACTGTTGTAGTTCCACCTGTGGTAGGTGTAATTACCTCTGCAGTTGTTGTGGTTGAAGTCGTGGGATTGGAAGTAATGCCAACTGGCCCTGTTGTTTTTTCACCTGTTGATGTGGGCTGTGGTGTTGAGGTAGAGGTTTCAACAATTACAGTGGTGGAAGTGGTTGTTGGGCCAGTGGTGAATTCTTTAGGTGGCTTTGTGGATGTAGATGGAATAGTCTCCGTTGTGTTTTCTTCAACTTTTGTCGTTCCACTTGTGGTAGGTGTAATTACCTCTGCAGTTGTTGTGGTTGAAGTCGTGGGATTGGAAGTAATGCCAACTGGCCCTGTTGTTTCTTCACCTGTTGATGTGGGCTGAGGTGTTGAGGTAGAGGTTTCAACAATTACAGTGGTGGAAGTGGTTGTTGGGCCAGTGGTGAATTCTTTAGGTGGCTTTGTGGATGTAGATGGACTAGTCTCCGTTGTGTTTTCTTCAACTTTTGTAGTTCCACCTGTGGTAGGTGTAATTACCTCCGCAGTTGTTGTCGTTGAAGTCGTGGGATTGGAAGTAATGCCAACTGGTCCTGTTGTTTCTTCACCTGTTGATGTGGGCTGTGGTGTTGAGGTAGAGGTTTCAACAATTACAGTGGTGGAAGTGGTTGTTGGGCCAGTGGTGAATTCTTTAGGTGGCTTTGTGGATGTAGATGGAATAGTCTCCGTTGTGGTTTCTTCAACTGTTGTAGTTCCACCTGTGGTAGGTGTAATTTCCTCTGCATTTGTGGTGGGTGCCTTTGTCGTTGTTGTTGAAGTCGTGGGATTGGAAGTAATGCCAACTGGCCCTGTTGTTTCTTCACCTGTTGATGTGGGCTGTGGTGTTGAGGTAGAGGTTTCAACAATTACAGTGGTGGAAGTGGTTGTTGGGCCAGTGGTGAATTCTTTAGGTGGCTTTGTGGATGTAGATGGAATAGTCTCCGTTGTGGTTTCTTCAACTGTTGTAGTTCCACCTGTGGTAGGTGTAATTACCTCTGCAGTTGTTGTGGTTGAAGTCGTGGGATTGGAAGTAATGCCAACTGGCCCTGTTGTTTCTTCACCTGTTGATGTGGGCTGTGGTGTTGAGGTAGAGGTTTCAACAATTACAGTGGTGGAAGTGGTTGTTGGGCCAGTGGTGAATTCTTTAGGTGGCTTTGTGGATGTAGATGGAATAGTCTCCGTTGTGTTTTCTTCAACTTTTGTCGTTCCACCTGTGGTAGGTGTAATTACCTCCGCAGTTGTTGTCGTTGAAGTCGTGGGATTGGAAGTAATGCCAACTGGTCCTGTTGTTTCTTCACCTGTTGATGTGGGCTGTGGTGTTGAGGTAGAGGTTTCAACAATTACAGTGGTGGAAGTGGTTGTTGGGCCAGTGGTGAATTCTTTAGGTGGCTTTGTGGATGTAGATGGAATAGACTCCGTGGTTTTTTCTTCAACTGTTGTAGTTCCACCTGTGGTAGGTGTAATTTCCTCTGCATTTGTGGTGGGTGCCTTTGTCGTTGTTGTTGAAGTCGTGGGATTGGAAGTAATGCCAACTGGCCCTGTTGTTTCTTCACCTGTTGATGTGGGCTGTGGTGTTGAGGTAGAGGTTTCAACAATTACAGTGGTGGAAGTGGTTGTTGGGCCAGTGGTGAATTCTTTAGGTGGCTTTGTGGATGTAGATGGAATAGTCTCCGTTGTGGTTTCTTCAACTGTTGTAGTTCCACCTGTGGTAGGTGTAATTACCTCTGCAGTTGTTGTGGTTGAAGTCGTGGGATTGGAAGTAATGCCAACTGGCCCTGTTGTTTCTTCACCTGTTGATGTGGGCTGTGGTGTTGAGGTAGAGGTTTCAACAATTACAGTGGTGGAAGTGGTTGTTGGGCCAGTGGTGAATTCTTTAGGTGGCTTTGTGGATGTAGATGGAATAGACTCCGTGGTTTTTTCTTCAACTGTTGTAGTTCCACCTGTGGTAGGTGTAATTTCCTCTGCATTTGTGGTGGGTGCCTTTGTCGTTGTTGTTGAAGTCGTGGGATTGGAAGTAATGCCAACTGGCCCTGTTGTTTCTTCACCTGTTGATGTGGGCTGTGGTGTTGAGGTAGAGGTTTCAACAATTACAGTGGTGGAAGTGGTTGTTGGGCCAGTGGTGAATTCTTTAGGTGTCTTTGTGGATGTAGATGGAATAGTCTCCGTTGTGGTTTCTTCAACTGTTGTAGTTCCACCTGTGGTAGGTGTAATTTCCTCTGCATTTGTGGTGGGTGCCTTTGTTTGTTGTTGAAGTCGTGGGATTGGAAGTAATGCCAACTGGCCCTGTTGTTTCTTCACCTGTTGATGTGGGCTGTGGTGTTGAGGTAGAGGTTTCAACAATTACAGTGGTGGAAGTGGTTGTTGGGCCAGTGGTGAATTCTTTAGGTGGCTTTGTGGATGTAGATGGAATAGTCTCCGTTGTGTTTTCTTCAACTTTTGTCGTTCCACCTGTGGTAGGTGTAATTACCTCTGCAGTTGTTGTGGTTGAAGTCGTGGGATTGGAAGTAATGCCAACTGGCCCTGTTGTTTCTTCACCTGTTGATGTGGGCTGTGGTGTTGAGGTAGAGGTTTCAACAATTACAGTGGTGGAAGTGGTTGTTGGGCCAGTGGTGAATTCTTTAGGTGGCTTTGTGGATGTAGATGGAATAGTCTCCGTTGCGGTTTCTTCAACTTTTGTAGTTCCACCTGAGGTAGGTGTAATTACCTCCGCAGTTGTTGTCGTTGAAGTCGTGGGATTGGAAG
Source organism: Oncorhynchus nerka (assembly GCF_034236695.1). Lineage (NCBI taxonomy): Eukaryota > Metazoa > Chordata > Actinopteri > Salmoniformes > Salmonidae > Oncorhynchus > Oncorhynchus nerka. The sequence continues at coordinate 74,729,733 of NC_088422.1, forward strand.
TAATGCCAACTGGCCCTGTTGTTTCTTCACCTGTTGATGTGGGCTGTGGTGTTGAGGTAGAGGTTTCAACAATTACAGTGGTGGAAGTGGTTGTTGGGCCAGTGGTGAATTCTTTAGGTGGCTTTGTGGATGTAGATGGAATAGTCTCCGTTGCGGTTTCTTCAACTTTTGTAGTTCCACCTGAGGTAGGTGTAATTACCTCCGCAGTTGTTGTCGTTGAAGTCGTGGGATTGGAAGTAATGCCAACTGGCCCTGTTGTTTCTTCACCTGTTGATGTGGGCTGTGGTGTTGAGGTAGAGGTTTCAACAATTACAGTGGTGGAAGTGGTTGTTGGGCCAGTGGTGAATTCTTTAGGTGGCTTTGTGGATGTAGATGGAATAGACTCCGTTGTTGTTTCTTCAACTGTTGTAGTTCCACCTGTGGTAGGTGTAATTACCTCTGCAGTTGTTGTGGTTGAAGTCGTGGGATTGGAAGTAATGCCAACTGGCCCTGTTGTTTCTTCACCTGTTATTGTGGACTGTGATGTTGAGGTAGACGTTTCAACAATTACAGTGGTGGAAGTGGTTGTTGGGCCAGTGGTGAATTCTTTAGGTGGCTTTGTGGATGTAGATGGAATAGACTCCGTTGTTGTTTCTTCAACTTTTGTAGTTCCACCTGTGGTAGGTGTAATTACCTCTGCAGTTGTTGTCGTTGAAGTCGTGGGATTGGAAGTAATGCCAACTGGCCCTGTTGTTTCTTCACCTGTTGATGTGGGCTGTGGTGTTGAGGTAGAGGTTTCAACAATTACAGTGGTGGAAGTGGTTGTTGGGCCAGTGGTGAATTCTTTAGGTGGCGTTGTGGATGTAGATGGAATAGACTCTGTTGTGGTTTCTTCAACTGTTGTAGTTCCACCTGTGGTAGGTGTAATATCCTCTGCATTTGTGGTGGGTGCATTTGTTGTTGTGGTTGAAGTCATTGGACTGGATGTAATGCCAACTGGCCCTGTTGTTTCTTCACCTGTTATTGTGGACTGTGATGTTGAGGTAGACGTTTCAACAATTACTGTGGTGGAAGTGGTTGTTGGGCCAGCGGTGACAATTTTAGGCGGCTGTGTAGTTACCTCTGCAGTTGTTGTAGGTGCCTTTGTAGTTGTGATTGAAGTTGAGGGCTGTGATGTTGAGGTAGAGGCTTCAACATTTTCAGTTGTAGATGATGATGCTGTGGTGTGTGTGAATATCCCGGATGTAATTGTATTGGTACTTTGGGAGTGAGGCTCTGTTGTCAATATTCCACCTGTGAAGACTGATTCTGTTGTTGTTGAGGGCTGTGTTGTTGATGTTAAAGGCCACAATGTACCTGTAAGTTGAGGTATTGTTTTTGTAATTGGCGCAATCGAAGTTACTGATGGTTTTGTGGTGACACGTGATGTCGTTGTTGCCATACCAGTGGTGACTACTTTAGGTGGCTTTGTAGATGTGATCGTCTCAGTTGTGGTTTCTTCCTTTGTTGCTACTTCTCCACTTGTTGTGGGTACCATAGTTGTTGTAGTTACAGTTGTCGGTTTGGGAATTGTGACTGTACTTGATCCTGATGATGTAGTTGAAGGATTTAATGATGAACTTGTGGTGATTTTAGGTGTCATCTCCATTGTTGTAGAAGACCAAGAAGACCAAGACCAAGTTGAAGTTGGTTCTGTTTTTGAAAAAGATATACCTTTAGTTAACTTGGCTAGAATAATAACATTTTAATTGACCAAATAGCTCGTATTTACAAAACGTATCATTCATATTCAATTTGAACATATTGTCAATATGAATTAAGCTCATCACTACCACCTACAGTAGGGTCCACCTGAACCCGAATACCTGAGACTCCACCAGGGGCCCGAGCTGGTACGGGTCCAAAATTCAAACTTTTCCTTCTGGTCCGGGTCGAGGCATGTTTGATTGTCATTGGGTCTTACAGCTGATTGACCTGATTGGACCTGAATGGACCCGACAACAGCTCTGCATAGCCTGTACCATATTTATTTTACTATAATATGTTGAATTTATTGACTTCTAGAAGGCCTAGACAAAATATACAAAATATACAAATTAGCCAGAGGAGCATCTTGGCTGATAAATATAATTAGTTTGTCACTCTGTTCCAATCAGGTCTGGTCTAGAACTGGACCAGTTAGAGTATGGGTCGGGTCTAGGTCTGGTTGTCGTCGGGTCCATTCGTGTTTGGGTTTGATTGTTCTCGGGTCTGTTCGCGTCCAGGTCCCCCTTCATTTTAAATGATTGTATCCGTTCAGGTCCGGGTCTGATTCTCGGGTTTTGGACCCAAGAAGACCTTAACTACCATCTTACATACAAATTGCTATGAAGTTCCATCAAGATTTCCATTTATCAGTATGGTATTTAGCACAAATTGGGCTGCCCTTTAATCATTCAAGAGTTTCTCTGCTTACCAGGTGTTGTGAAGTGGAAGACAGTTGTGGGTTTTAGTGTGGTTGTTGCATGGACAGTTGTTGTGGTCAGAGGGGAAGTTGTGGTTGGTACTGGAGTTGTGGTCACTTGACAAGGGGAAATGTTCCTGGTAATGGTTCCGTTCGCCGCACAAACAGCAACAATGCAGTTACCAATCCCATCTGTTGTGTTGTAGAGGGTTTCTCCATATGGGTGTTGTTTACCATTATACAAGCATGTACAATCTGCAATAAAACAAAGTATTTTAAATTAGATTCAATCAATGTTGCTTTGGGCATTGCTAAATATTTTACTTTTATTTGATGATGTCATCCTTACCATTTACATCATAACTACAGCTCACTCCAGTCATTGTGCAGGTGCTTTAAAAGAAGAACAATGATTTAAATGTTTTAAATATTCCCAGTTTTAAATTATATAGATATAAATGTTTTGTTCAAAATACTATTATAGAGGTATAAATAATCAGGGTTTGGTAATAAAGTACTGTAAGTTGTGAAATGCATGGCAAGTTTTCAGATTGCCATATAGCCATAATTGGCATCACTATGGAAAAACTAGCATGACCTTCCCATCTTAGACAAACCCCTTACCACCCTCTTCCCTAAAATTAATGCAATACAGAAAACCTAATACTTTCACAGTTGTAACATTCAGAATATGCTCTGAAATAGCACAGTTACTGTGAATTGAATGATTTTAACATACCATGTTTCACAGTTTTGTGCCGGAAGATTCTGTCCATTGGTGTACTGGTTTCCTTCATAGTCATAACAGCCACATTGTTCCCTCTCCACACACTTCATTGTCTCCTCATTGAAGTAAGGTTGTGCCGCAGGACAGTTAGGATAGCAGCCTGTAATAACCACAATAGCCAAGAGGTTACAAAAGGTCAAGTCTTGTTAAGGATAACAGTAGTCAGTGTAAATGTAGCCTGAGGCTGCTCAGACACACAGCATGTAGATGTAAAACCATTGTCGGGGTCAGTTCCAATTACAATTGTTATTCAGAAATAATATCCAAAATGAGACAAAATATGAGTTATATCCCTACCTTCCAATGCTGGAATTAAACTAGAACAGTCTCCGGAAGGGTTTCTGCAGGTCTTCATACACTGAGCTCCACATGCCTTGTAGTGCCACTCACATTCTCCAGTGGGGTTGTAGTAATCACAGAACAGTGCTGTTTGTGGTGGACAAAATATGATGGGCAAAATATATTTCATTAATTGAACTAGAATAATGATCCCTTTTCATGATCAACTGTCCAATATGATAATGTGTCAACCTGGTCCAGTAATGAATTGACAAGTGCCGTAATGTAGTTGAAAATCACATTCAATAATGATTGTGAAGAAACTTACGGCAAATTCGAGGGGTTCTCCAGGCTACGCATGCTCCAGCTTCATTGCAGGCCTTTGCATAAGCTGCCACTGCGGTACAGAAGCACTCACAGTCTCCACCACTGTCACAAGCACATGAGTCTCTCACACAAGCATCGTAGTAAGGAGAGGGGTCCACCTTAAAAGCACAGCAATGTGTTGTAAGATATACAGAAGTTGCATTGTGAAGCACATTTCTTTGCCCACAAAAGACAATCCACATATCTTACTAGTGTTCAAATCAAATCAAATCAAATTGTATTGTTCACACACACATGGTTAGCAGATGTTAATGCGAGTGTAGCGAAATGCTTGTGCTTCTAGTTCCGACCATGCAGTAATATCTAACAAGTAATCTAACAATGATTAAATCCTATTTGAATATATCCATACCTGGTTCTGGCAGGCTGCGAAGACATCACTGTTAATGATGCTGCACTGTTTCTGGGCCCAAGACGCTCTGTACGGGTTGGAGGCACATGGGTGCACTACAGCGGATACACTTGGGCAGCTTGATGAAACTTTCCAGCTGTTTCCAAATTCCACTGGATCAACAACTGTCGCCTGGGCTCTAGTGGTGAAGTCATTGTTTGCGTTGCCATCATAGTTTCCACACAGACCACACACTTGCCCCTGAAGAAAAGAGATCATGAATTAAAATGATTGACTTGACAGGGTTATACAAAAGTCTCTGTAATATCAGATTTGACTGAATACTGAATTCATTTCTTCATCAGAGTATCTTAATGTACCTGGTATTGTGGGCTAAGCTTGATAAAGAGACTGGTCTTCTTGTCCCACATGAGGATTAGACCACTTTTGACTTCAATGACCAGATAATTCCCCAGAAGGCTGATCTGTTTAGGAAACTGCTCTTCTGGAGTACTCCTGACAACTTGAGCGGTCCCATCTGCCAGTATGAGCTCACTGGTCTGAAGAAGAGAAATATGTTTTCATACATAACTTGGTCTGAAATCGGATCTCAACTTGATGTTTGGTTCATGATTTGTTGATTGTTCTTTACACGAGGGATGGAATGTACAGTATTGTGTGAAGTCAAGTTGCTCATTACCCCCAGGAAGAGCTTGATGGTCTTGGAGCAGGTGGTGCCTTTAGTTCCACAAGGAACATTCTCAGTGAGGACTCTGAAGCTGCCACTGCCATTAGTATTGCCACAGTAGTCCTGTGCGAAAGGAAAATGTTCTTAATATGGTTCAAATTCACACTTCTCAATGCTGATACAATTCTACCAAATAAAGAGACACAAACCTGAATGAGAGTGTATTCACAGTTTCCATTAAAGTTGAACCTTTTCTCATCAAAGGTGATATAGTGACCCTCTCCGTAGATTGCACAAACTCCATCACAAAGATGTGTGGTACACTGCCATTGTCTGTCCTTGCAAGTACTGTGAACAACACACACATAATGTCACAAAAATTGCCTGACATTTTTTTCATTATTTGTACATCTGTGTTCTTTATGTTTTCTCCCCCATGAGATGTAAGACACAAAACAGGCATACCATGTATTGCAGTCAACCTTAAGAGTCTCTCCAGCTTGGTAAGTAGCTCCATTGTGAGAACAAGGACAAAGTTCCTCCTTGATGCAGTCTCTGTTCCCATCAGACACCAGTCCGGTGGGGCACATACAACCTGATGTGCACTCTGTGCTGATCTAAAGCGATTTAACAAAGTGCACACAAATTAAAGAGATATGGACTATGTTGTTGTACACTGGGGGAGGAGGGGGGTGGGTATTTGACATAATTGAGATTCTCAAAAGTTTTTGTTCAGTCAACACAAAACTCAGTATAATAGTGACAGTACGTGACAATCCCATTTAGAGTGAGTAAGGGACTCACACAGGTCATATCCAGAGTTTTGCAGCTCTTCTGACACTCTGAACCTGAAGCTCCTGGAGGTGCAGTTGAGCAGTTGAAGAAAACCATTGGCACTGTGCATACTGGGGATTTATGAGAATACACGTTTTAAAAAATTATTTCAATTCTCAAACAAGCACAATATAATGATCATATATCCAGAAATATCCACATTCATCATCATCATTAATCAAATTGTCTTACATGAATTGCTTGAATCCCCTTGGTTCATTTCAAATGTACCTGTTTTGTGAAGGATGCATGTAAAGGGTTAAATCATATTGAGCCATATATTTTATCAATAAATTAAATTAATAAATTGAAAGCAAAGATAAAACTTACTGGATGGTCTTGCTCCCCCAGTGCAACTCAGTGTCCCTTGTCTGCAAGTACTGTAAAATAGTTACAGTATTCATAGTTATAGTTAGTAAGATAATGAAATGAACAGCAAATATCATTATGACATGATTTAATACACAGTTTTGAATATATCCATGAAGTTTCATTTGTACTTGTATTTATTTTGGGCTCCTATCTTTATTTGTATCAAATCAAATGTATTTATATAGACATTATTACATCAGCTGATATACCAAAGTGCTGTACAGAAACCCAGCCTAAAACCCCAAACAGCAAGCAATGCAGGTGTAGAAGCACAGTGGCGAGGAAAAACTCCCTAGAAAGGCCAGAACCTAGGAAGAAACCTAGAGAGGAACCAGGCTCTGAGGGGTGGCCAGTCCTTATCTGGCTGTGCCGGGTGGAGATTATAACAGAACATGGCCAAGATGTTCAAATGTTCATAAATGACCAGCATGGTCAAATAATAATAATCACAGTAGTTGTCGAGGGTGCAACAGGTCAGCACCTCAGGAGTAAATGTCAGTTGGCTTTTCATAGCCAATCATTGAGAGTATCTCTACCGCTCCTGCTGTCTCCTGCTGTCTTTATATGCATGAGGGAGGTGCTTACCAGGTGGCACCGTCTCTAGTGATAGTCTCTCCTGCAGGGACCACTGAGCCCTTGTCATAGCAGGGACAGTTGGTGGGGGCAACACACTGGCCAGCCTCGTCCATGTAGGTGCCCTCTGCACAGCCACAGCCGTCCACCGGAACAAACTTCACCTGGCAAGATTGGTCTGTCATGCTCAGTGAGCGGCAGGTGCGTCCACAGCTGGTCATGTTGTAGGTATAAACTGTTTGTCTGGGACAGGCGGCGAATTTATCTGAGAAAAGTCATTAGATATGAGTAGTATTAGCAAGATATTGATTTCCTTATATCTTTGTATTTCTGCAGTTATTTCTTCAGATTATTTGTACTTAGTAACTACTGTTGTTGTTTCAGTAAAATCATTATATTCTAATCAATTTGCAGCACTCATTATAATGACACATTGCGAGAGCTCTCCATGGTGCCGTGCTGTCTACTCACTGCAGATAGTGTCTCTCCAGCCGCTGAGCTGGATACCCTCGGCAGCACAAGCGTGGACATAAGAGGAGACGGCAGCACACATGCAGTCCTCACTCTTCTCGCAGTTACAGCTGTCATACATGCAGTTCTGTTGGAAAAAGAGTCAACGTGTGTCAAGACTATAACCTCAATCACATGAGAGTTTAATGGTATTACTTTGTGATTGTATCCTTCTTAACTAACTTACGGTTTTGTAGGTGTCTGGTCTTATTTCAGAATGGCAAGGCGAGAACACTCCTTTAGGATCTGATAACATGGAACACCAGTGCTGGGCGTATTTCTCTGTGAAAAAGACAATCATAATTTCAACATAAGCATATACCATCTTAGATAACTTTGTTATAATCATTCAACAAGTGATGAATCTGTAGGCTTAATAAATATGTACCGTTTTCGATGCTCAAACTGCAGGGGTTTTCAAAGCTAGTCTTGACATCAGGGCAGCTGGCCATGGTCTTCCATGTGTTGGCAAAAGCTACAGCTGTGCCCTCCACCAATCCACTGATGACTCTGAACTCATCTGCCTGAACGTCATTGTAGTTTCCGCAAAGGCCTGAGGAAAATAATTGAAGCCATATGATGCTATTAGATTTTTGTGAATAGAGATACTGAAGAAAAACCTATGAAACTGGTGGATGAATCTGAAGCATACCACAGGTTGTTCCTTTGTAGGATGAGATGGCAGTTATGTAGATCTGCATAACTGGTGAAAGCTGGATCTGAAGTTGAACTCCAAGAGTTGTCTGGATAACAATGTAGAATGAGGAGGGCTTGAAGATGGTCACTTCAGCTGCAATACATGAAATAAATAGATGGACATCATTAAGGCTTCATCTAGTGAATATAAATTATATGGAGCTCATACACTGATCCACACTACAATTTAATTTGGCATTACAATGGATTGTCTCACCTGTATTGAGTGGGAGCTGAGAAAGAATCTGATTTACAAGAACACTTCCACTTGACTGGACTTGGATCACCTGTGAATTAGATAAGATAATGGATTCTATAAAATTCTAATTGGTTCATATGTGTTTATTGAATAATCCCCTCTAGACACAAACATTACCATGCATGAGCATTTTAAAAGATTGCAAACAGCCTGGCAATATTTGCCAAATCAGGGCAATTTTAAAGAAGGTTATTGTGTGTGTAGTCAAAAAGGTTTAGGGACATTTATTTGCAAGCCAGTATAATTATCTTCAAGAAGTGGTTTGGTTTGGAAATGAGTTGACAGGTCATTGTGTTATTTTCTCTGAAACATATTTGGGGAGTTGCCTTACGGTGGATCTGCTGGAGAGGGCTAGGGTAACAGCCCTCATACAGGTCTGAGTGTCAGTCAACCCACACTTCACAATGTCTCCCAGCACGGTGAATTCAGTTCCATTGCATTGCTGAAAGAAAACAAGCATGATTTTGAAGGCAAAAACATGAAATGAGAGTGACTCGTTTGGACCCATTTCTATGTCAACAAATGGCTTGAGGAAAAGCTATTTTACCTCACCTTTTCACCTTAGTTTGCACTGAAAACGTATCAAGAGTTTCTACTTGCTTCTATTGCTTTGCTATACTGCACCACATGGACTGACCTTGGTCAGAATGTAAGAGCAGTCCCCATGGAAGGTGTAGGCTTTCCCATCATAGGTGTTGATGTGGGATCCTCCCTCCACAGAGCAGGTCCCAGGACAGTCCTTGTCTGTACAGGCCCACTGACCACCAGCACAGGTGCTAAAGGGAACATTTACAGGCTCATCTCACAACTGCATTCACACAGTATTTTAGAAATATTGATGATTTAGTTTCTATAATCACACTGTGGAGTTTGACATGATTCATGAAAATGAGGCATGGGATATGTGATGTTTAAATCAGATGATGTACTTGGCCTACCATTCTTTACAGTTGCTGGTGTAAGATTCTCCAGATTTGTATACTTGTCCATTGTGGACACAGAGGCATTCACTCAATGGAATACAGCCGCTGTTGCTGACATCATCAAAAACAGTACCTATTTGGTGAGAGATCAGGCAGAAATCAGTAGATTTAAGTCATTCTAATGTGTTCTTTACACAGAGAACTTCATTGACTCGAGAAAGTAACTGAGAGAAACATTCAATATTTACTTATTTCATTATCAAAGACTTTTGCACACATTGACATAAAAGGCATAATGGGTAAAAGGTGTGGTGTTTTCATGATGTGCTTGAGGTTAACTTGTACAACAGAGTTGAACCTATGTGGTACCTAGAGGACAGAAGCAGCCGTCTGTACAGTGGTCTTCACACAACTGGCTGGCCTCTGGGTTGGAGCAGGTGTCAACACAGGGGCTTCCACACTCCTGGTGCTCCATGTTGAAGGGGCATGTCTTATCTGAGAAAATAAACATTGTGATTAAAGGTTTCCTTAAAATGTATTGTGAACATGATCATTTAGTGTTTGGTGGTCATGTTGGAGAGTATCTGCATACTTACAGCAGAACTGTTCAGTCCTCCATTGCTGGGGCTTCCCCCCTGCATGAACACACTGACGGGAGTACTCTGAGATGGTGTTGCACAGGCAGAAGGAGTTGGTGCTGTTATCACAGTGGCACAGGTCTGCAAGGCAGGTCTTGATGAAGGAGTCCATGTCCAAATAATTAGTGCAGCTACTGAAAGCTGCACTGGAGAACAGCTGCTGACAAAATTCCTACAAATAGAGACAAACCATAAAAGGGTTACTATATAGAAAACATTTGTTGGATCACATGGAATAATTGCTATTTCTAAATTCTATTAACATTGTTTTGTATTCTTCTTCTGTGGTGTGAAATGGAATACCTCATCTCCACAACTCTCCACAGAAGTTAGCGTAGGCTCCTCACAGACTTCCAGAGGGCCATCCAGTTTCCAGAGGTTTCCATAGTCCGAGCTAGAGAGTTCCCCACCTGCAACAACACAGACATTGACAATTAGCTTTTCCACCTACAGTATGTAATGTAGTTACATTTCAGTTTTGGCATTTTCACATATTATTTTACCATTGATGATAAACTCGTTGTATGTTTGGACTTCATTGAAGTCACCACACAGTCCGCAGGTCTGGTTTCTGTACTTCTCGTTCATTTCAATCTGTAGAAACACCAGATACAATGTGTTTTGTCCACAAAATCTCATCCTGTTCAGCACCATTCACATGTTCAGTCTTGGCTATCCTCCATGTTAATACTCTTTCTTTTTATTAAAGTCTTTGTATCAAAGTATTTTTATTAAAGTCTTTGTCTTTATATTAGGAAGTGGCAGAAAATGTCATTCAAATCTACAAATATTTGCAAACACTTCATCAAATAAACATTGGAACATTAGCCTGTATGTGTATAGGGTATACATCTTCACATATCCTGTTAATTCATCCTCGTTCTTCAGGTAATTCTGCCTTTCAATGTTAACATTTTAGGAGGGGAGTAGACAGTGCTTCAACCAACAAGGTGCAGCCAAAAATAGGTGTCTCTCACTCACGATCAACTGCTGATCATTGCCATTGAAGGCAAAGTTGATATGCTTTTCATCTAAAGAAAACTGTAACATTATTAACTAATCAACCATTGAAGAGGAAAATTAGAAATGTAGGTATTTTACCATTAGGGAGTCATCCTTGTTCCAAACAGCAACCAGCCCCAGTTTGGCTACGACCTTCACATTGGATGTAGTCTTCACGATGCTGACTCCAGACAAGCTGAACGGCAGGGTCACCCTTCAGGAGGAAGAAGATACTTAAAGGTCATCCTATGCATTATGATTATAAGTATTATTAATATACAGAATGTAGCACATAAAATCCCCAAGAGAGGTGCTTGCAGAATGGCGAATCAGTCAAATGACAGGGAAACTCACGTCTGCCCATTGACCACAATACCACCCTTGGAAAGCTCCACCACTACACCATCCAGCTTCATGGTGATCTTGCTAATGGTGGGCTGGTTGTCCACCACCTGCCGCCTCATCTGGATGTTGAAAGCCTCATAGCTGCTCTTACACAGTGAGGTCACAACATGGTTGCAGGTGGAGGGGAGCTGGAAAAAGTCCCCGTCGAAGGTCTTGAAATGGTAGTTACCCCATGTGCTGCAGACCTGGTCATTGTGTGAGGAATTCACTCCTGAGGGACAAGGAATACAAATGTCAGTTCCTTCTTAGCATATTGATGGATACCCAGTCTTTTATTCGGTGTGCATTCGGTCAGAGATTTACCTGAAAGTGTGGGTATCGTTGTGATCATTGTCGGGATGATTGTTACACTTGTGGTGGGGCTCACTGAAATAAAAGCAATTCATGAGTATTTTACAATATTATATGAACATTCCGGATGGAATTCAATCATTGCAGATTTAGATTGTTGCACTGCTCTTTTAGAAGTGTATTTGATTTGCACAGCAGTATGTCCAGACGAAGGGACATTTGAAGCATGATGTGACCCATTCAATATTTACGGCAAACATAAGACTCCATTCAATCCGTATCGCCAAAGTTAAGCGCTATCGTGCAATTTGATTTTAATGGGAATGTTCCTGCGTTCGCAGAGTTTCAGATTTTTCAACACATATTTGTAACATTTTCAAATTTAGACAGGAACAATCTCATAAACAAACGTGTATAAGGAACAGAAATAGGATGAACATTTAAATTAATAATGTAATCATATGATCGTAGTAAATGAGAAAAAAGGAAAACCGTTATTATTGAGTAAAAACTGTTACTGTATGCCTACTGTTGAATTCTTTAAAATGCATGTATAATACATGCAATCACTTTTCTGTGTGTTAGTACATTTCTGAATAGCTAATACATTATTTTTGATAATGAGATTTTACATTAAATATATAGTGTATGTTATCAAATCTGAAAGTGACCTAATCATACTAAACTTGTGGTTACAGCTCGACCTGCTGAGTGTCAATCATCATAATCATTTGGTGTTGTCCTGAATATTTACTATTTGTAATTAACATTCAGTCGGATTTATGAAATAATATGTATATTTGACAGATTTGTCAGACTTTTAAAAATGTAGAAAAATATATATTATAGTAATAATCAGAACAGCTTCTGATTTAGGCTAATGAATGAATATTCTACCAACCTGTTTGTGTTGATTTGATCAGTAGTACCAGGCATATCAGCCTCCATATCGGTGCATCCTTGGTTGTCCCCATGGTGATCCTGTGGGTAGTGAACAGGTCCTGCACAGGTGATATGAGAGAGGTGCTTAGGATGGATCTGGTTTTTATAACCACCTGTATTTGAGGAGGGACCTTAAAGGTTAACACAAAGGTGGGGCCAAAGGTTAAACATGGCTCAATGACGACTTTAAGACTTCAATGTTCTGTCTACGAGGTTTTTCAGAACATTAACAGTATATTAAGCATGAACATTTATATATAAATTTAGATATTTTCATTAAGAATTCTATTATTGGGATTAGTTGTGTACCCATATTGTTATTATAAACTCAGGGGGTTCATAATGTCCTTTATTATAGACCTATACACCTATATTGCACAAGAGAAGTTACTTAATAGTCTTATGTGATTCCTTTTTTACAGGGAGAGGTGCCTTCCTTCCTCATTCAGTATCTATTCACCTCAGGCAGCATCTCCTCTCCAGTGGTTTGAGCTATTGGTATTTGGTATTGTATTAGGGTCCCCATTATCCCAAATGCAGCAGATACTACTCCTGGTGTCCACAACACAATACATGTTATTTTCTTTATGTAATGTAAATTTTAATGTATAATTACAGATACATTCATAATAAATAAGTAGTGAGGTTTAATAGAACAAAACGGTTTATCCCCACAGCCATCAAAAAGTCAGCCAATGTATTGAGGATTAAAAATACATTCATCCACTCTATTGGCTCAGTATCTTGAGCACACATTGTCCAAATGCAAACATTTGTCTCGCTGCTGTTGCTCAAAGGAGCGATCGGGCTAATTGTATTCATAGTAGTATTCATGGACTAGTGTGACTCACCACGCTGATCCAGGAACTGCATCCTGATTACAAAAATAGATATATTAAATTGAAAATAATGAAAAAATAATTTGAATACACTAATGTGCATTTTTGCACAACTATTCTAAGTATTATTTCACAACTATTAGAACGTTAATCACTTCAGCTTTCTCATATGGCCACTAAGTCTATCAACAGTATCAACCTATTATTTTTGGGGTGTTTTTAAACTCAACAGGAATAACTAGTTTGTATATAGCACATACAGCCCAGGCTGTTGCAAAATTAACTGAGCTTTAGTAATACATTAGCATTTATTATGTTTCATAGCATATCTATTTTTTCCAAATTCATGTTTGAAAATGTTACTTTTTAAAACTTTTTTGTCAAACGTTCCCTGTTCAATTGATGGTTGTCATTTTAAGGCTTATGGTTATTGTTAAGATTCATTCAACATACCTTCAAACCCTCACTTTAAGCATACATTTTTAAAAAGTCAATATGTTACATTTCTCAACATAAATATGTGCCATTTTCTTAATAACTAAATGACCAGAAAGTACACATTTGACTTAAAACCCATTAAACAAGTTTGCTATACCTGCATGGCTTTCTATATTTCATTTTACATTGATACTAACTTATTTTACCACAGATGTACATGTAACTGCCAAAATAAAGGAATCACTTGAGTAAATGAGGGATACAAATTGAAAAGCAGGTGCTTCCACACAGATGGGGTTCCTGAGTTAATTAAGCAATTAACATGGTCGTGTGTGTGTGTGTGTGTGTGTGTGTGTGTGTGTGTGTGTGTGTGTGTGTGTGTGTGTGTGTGTGTGTGTGTGTGTGTGTGTGTGTGTGTGTGTGTGTGTGTGTGTGTGTGTGTGTGTGTGTTTCAGTCACCAGATCTCAACCCAACTGAACACCTATGGGATATTCTGGAGCGGAGCCTGAGACGGTGTTTTCCACCGCCATCAACAAAACAACAAATTATGGAATTTGTCATGGAAGAATGGTGTTGCGTCCCTCCTATAGAGTTCCAGACACCTGTAGAATTTATGCTGAGGCGCATTGAAGTTTTGATGTTCTAACGCACAATTAAGACACTTTATGTTGGTGTTTCCTTCATTTTGGCAGTTCTGTCAAGCCAAATCCTGATTGGTTTTAGTGGTTTTCCTGCCATGAATGTAACACATGACATTAAATATTGTACCGTCAGTTGATCAACATTTGTGGAATTATTGCCTTTTTCTGTGAGGTCAATCATCTAACTTTTTTTTATCATCCATTGCTGACAGAGCCGACCAGAGCCGACCAGGGCCGACCAGAGCCGACAGAGCCGACCAGAGCCGACCAGAGCCGACCAGGGCCGACCAGAGCCGACCAGAGCCGACAGAGCCGACCTATGTGTGAAATGATCATATCTTTATATGATCATGTCTACATTAATCTGCTAAAGGGAAGAATCTGTTGCAGGTTTGTAGGTTAGTACTTTTTGTATCTGACCCATCTTTACATTGGACAATGGAATATTCATAGTGGTCAATCTGGAATTCATACAGAGCTCAAACCTCACTACCGTACCTAGGGCGCTCTACCAAAATGCTATTGACTGATTATGACTGATAATTGGCCCAGCCTTTAAATGTCTTTCACACTGCCTAGGCTATATCATATGCCCCAGGTTGTTTCTTTCCTAACAAAGCCTTCACTGAATAGCCCATCCATCCTTCCCCACCCATCCCCACCTAGGTCTTGCCAGAGGCTGTGTGCGGCTCCACCTTACCCAAAGACTTCAACAATGTTTGATGATTTTAGCAGCTCTGGGTTGCGTATTTGACTGCTCTATCGTCACAGCTATACTTGGTTTATGTATAGAACCATTATTACACAAGCTCTGGGTAAATAGATTGAGGTTGAGTGTAAACTCAATTCAGCGTACAGAAGTAATATTAAACAGCGCAAGTTGATGAGCACTTTGAATAACTCAAACAAACTGTGATGATTTATGGGTGACAGCTTAATGTTAAGTGTAACTAAAGGTTAGATTGAGGTAGGTTGATACAGGAACCTTTATGTAAAAGTAAGTGTATGTAATGAATTTCCTCCTCCTCCTCCGAAGAGGAGAGGCGAAACGGATCTGAGGACCAATATGCGTCGTGGTAAGTGTTCATGGTTCTTTTTAATGCGTTAAGGTACACATGAACAACTGACTACAAAAAACAAGAAATGTGAAAACTCAAAACAGTCCTATCTGGTGCAAACACAGAGACAGGAACAATCACCCACAAACACACAGTGAAACCCAGGCTACCTAAGTATGATTCTCAGTCAGAGACAACTAATGACACCTGCCTCTGATTGAGAACCATACTAGGCCGAAACATAGAAATACTCAAATCATAGAAAAACAAACATAGACTGCCCACCCAACTCACGCCCTGACCATACTAACTAATTACAAAACACAGGAAATAAAGGTCAGAACGTGACAGTGTAATATTAAAACATGTTGAATAAAGTGGGAGAAATGACTCAGGATTAACTATCCAGGGTGGAGCACACAGTTAAGCAACATATGTTTACTGTTTATTGGCTATATAGGCTAGTAAAGAGAGGTTCCCTAACAACACTATGTTTGAGAAATGTTTACATAAAAAAAAAATACATTTGCTTAATTATTTGACAAATTTATTTATTATATTAATAGGTATTTTACTGTCCCTGGTCTAATTATGTCAAACATATGATCCACTTTCTGTGAGCTCAGAGTTCCTTTTTGATGACTTGGCAGCAAGTCTACAGTGCCTGGAGCTGGGTAAAACTAATAAACAGTCCTAGTATTACGGCCTTTGGGCAATGGGGTCCCTACTAAGTTGACCCTACCTGTTCTACTGCTTACTTTTAATCTCACAGGAATGTTGTTTACCTTCTTAGGTGGGACTTTCAATGTTGATTCAGCGTCAATACAATTAGCATTGAAATGTGTATCTAATCCACTCCACCTCAAGGCATAATCTTCTAAAAATCTGTCTACCCTGCCCATAGCACCACACAGACTTTTATTTAAATAAATTGTATGTTTTTGAAAATCATTCTCTTTCATGTTAGGGGCTTCAAAAAAACTGTAGAAAGTATTTTTCCTTTTAAACAGCCTCAACTAACTAAAAGATGTCAGCAAAATGTCCTTTTGCACACCAACACTTGTTGTGCTAGTTGTAGACAAGTCAGTACAACATGAACATGTTATAAAGCAGGCAGAGTGCTCTTTTCTGCAATATTAATTTTGATTTGAATCAAATCTATTTCACATTTTGTCTGATTGTTGTGAGGTTATATCATTGGTCAGGTAAGTCATCTGTAACAGAGGACTGGTTATAATAGCAAAATAGTTATTTAATTCCCTCCAACTAAGGTGGGAACCTTCTCATTTCTGTTCACGCAGTTTGACAAACACTATCAAAAACATTTGAAATAAATTGTTTAAGTGCATAATACTTTATTACTTTATTAATCCATCAAAGATGAAAATGTGTCTTTAGTACTGTATAGAGAGGAGCACAGGGTCAGCCACAGTGCTGTCCCTGGATATATCTAGAGGTTAGCTAAGTGCGTTGCTCAAGGACAACAGTAGGAAGTGGCGCCAGGGATCTGAAACCAGCAACCTTTAGATTACTGATCCGTTTTTCTGAACTAACACCATCTCAAATTGAAATAAGTGTTTAACACTTTGAATTGTGGTTGTTTGTCTGGAAAAGGATAAGCCATTGTTGAACTGGGTGTCTGCAATCAAATATTTCCCAACTTAATTTCAAAAGGAATGAAAACAAGAACGTGGTATATATGCATAGCCTATTGCCAACTTTATTTATGTGTTTTGAATGGCTAAAACAAAACTAAATTTGACAAAAAAGCTGAAACTTTTTCGCCTTCTAGGAGATTACTTTGCAGGAAAGTGAACAACTTGAGCATAAATAGAGAACTAATCTAAGCAGTAAAGGGATGGTAGTGGAGAGTCATTCATCTTCTCCTGCGTCGTGACCTTGCGACCTGGGTCTCCTCCGGGGTCACGCACTCTGTCCTCTGGCAGCCACATTTATTGATGTGAATGTAGGAGTGGTTGAACTTTGACCCGTCTGGGCAGATCATCTCCACTTCCTTCTTGGTGGTGGATACTTCCCGACAACAGGTACAAGAGCGCTCCATCATGTTGGCCTCAAGAGAATACCTGAAAACATAAAGGAGAGGCGATGTTATTATGTGGATGTAGTGATGGTAGCAGTTGTAATTATATAACATTGGCTGTGTTTAAACAGGCAGCCGAATTCTGATGTTATGACCAATCAGACGAGCTCTTTTGACAATAATTGGGCAGAATATCAGCATAGGGCTGCCTTTGTAAACACAGCCATTGTAACATAACATATTAGGGAAAATATAATTTGTAGTTTGCATTTAGACAGGCAGCCCAATTCTATTTAATTGGGAGGATTAATATGTTAGTGTTCCTGAAATATTTCAGGAATGATTAAAATACTCACATGGCGTAGGTGCCACAGGATCCTCCGCATGTTGTCACTTCCACCTCGTTTGCAGACTTGCACCCATTGCTGTCCAGGTACACTTTTCCCTTTGTCATGTTGCATGGCTTATATTTTGGAACACCTGCACACAGAAGTGACATTTTCAAAGCTAAAATACTTTTTTCAATGCCTGATAAAGGGCCGGAATGATTTACAAATGTCTATCAAAAAGGATGGTGTTAAAAAGACACTCACAGACATGGCAGCAACCATCTGGAGCAATGACTTCAGTTCCCTTAAAAACAAGAAAATGGAAGAAAAAACAAGAACATTTTTAGGTCACTGACGTAGCGTTTACCAAACTCACTCCACATGTTTTTCAGTGCAGTGTTCTTGCATTGTTCACTTTAAGCAACAGGTGTCAATAAACTCACATAAATACACAGTAGGTACGCAACAGGCCCTGGTCTGAGCGACTGGGCATATTTAAACTGTATTTCACAAGTATGAATTTGCACATTGTCCAGTTTTTAAATGGGCCAATTTCCCAGACCCAGATCATTTGCCAGATTGTTGTAACTCACGGGTATGCAATCTTCTGGATGGAAGTCAGGGCACACAGTCTTAGCCTCAATTGGGATGAATTGGTCCATAATCTTTACGCACTCAAACTTGAGACACTTGTCTCCAGATGGTATCCAGATGGAACCAGGCTGTAGAGGTGAGAATGTGAAATATATTAACAGGAGATTCTTCAAATGATAAAAGATAAGATATACTATATCATCGCTAAAATAGTTATTTTGTGTAACACTTGAGTGCTAGATTAAAATGACATGTTGCTCTTTTTAAATAATCAAGGGAAATAGGACTGTATGTTTTATGAATTGTAAAAAGTAACAAAAAATTGTGAATCTGTGTGAGAGATAAATAATGCTGCCTGATGCTATTTTACCTGAATAGTGTGTGTGGTATTATCTGGCAGCATAACCACACAGCTTGTCTGTAAACACTTCCCACAACACTGCCCAGGAACGGCTTGATGATCAAAGCCCTGAAAGAAAGAAGACAGACCAGAGAGGAGAAAACCTTTATGATCTCTGTTATACCAATTTGTGATCCTGGTAACTCACTAGTAAATTACACTTATCCAGTAGTAGTCCAATAGTGGACGCAGAGGAATCAGTGTTATTATACTATTTTTACATGGATAAGGACTCACATTACACTAAGTATGTTGAATTACATAATGAGGCTAAAGTGTGTAGATGTGTCAATGGAGATCACTTACCTGCTGGCAGTGAGTGTCACATTCAGTAGGTTGACACTCAATGATATGTAGATGGGATTGGGCATCCACCCTGTCACCACACACACAATTCTTACACTTGTCCCCAGGAACATTGGCACCTGGCTGGAATGAGAAAATAGAATATTTCAATGGAAAATCTATGAATTGAGATGTTTTTTTTGTCCTATCTAATCTCATACATGGATTGACCATAACATTTTGATGGCACCCTGATAGCTTAATGAAGGTATTTGTTTAGTTTAACTTATTATTTTTTTTTACGTATGCAAGTAAAATAACATTGTCCTCTTTTAATAAGTTACATTCAAAAGTGTTGATCATTTATAAGTGGTGGGACTGGCCAAATAACATCGCATAGAACGCATCCGCACCTGATATTCAGTGTTGTTAAACACACAGACATCCTTTGGCACTGTGGGGCAAAGAACATGGATAATCACTCAATACTGCAACTAACATGTTGGGATTTCTAGGATATGCACACACACATTACACATACATGCACACACACACATTACACATACATGCACACTCAAGCACATGCAAACTCATACTCACTGCATTGATAAGTTGGGCAGCAGACTCCCATAGTTGCCTCTATCTCAAATCCGACTGGACAATTTATCTTGGAAGTAGAGCATCGTGTGACATCACACTCTGTTTGGAAAGAAACAACTATTGTTTAAAAAAATATGCAAGTGGCCACATTGGTTGGATATGTTAGGTAGTCACCAAAAATAGTTGTTCCAAAGCCCCCATAAAGAGCATCTTATCCAAAGAAGTCACTCACCGCATTTGTCCTTTTGACAACAGTCAACGGTTTCTAGGACCTTAACTTGGCCCTCCTGATCACAGGTGAGAGGAGGCTGATGTTGGCATGCCACCGGCTGGCACTGGATTTCCAGACTGTATGGGTCACATACACAATCCTGGCAGTTGCTCACCCAGGTCTCATTAGCCTGCAATGAGGAATATTTTAAGCACATCAAGGTTTGTATGGACACTACCAGTACAAAGTTCAATCATTTAGTGTGTGGAATTATAAATTACTGAAGCGCTTTGTTCTATGAAAAGCACTATAGAAATGTAATACATTATTGTAATTATTATAGTTATTATTATTGCATACATTATTATACATGATTGTCAAAAGTGAACTACCCACATGATGTTAATGTGTATATCAGAAATTAATAGTTGTTCTTCCCTACTAAAACCTGTGAGTGAAATTCAAACACAATTTTACCTCTTTCCATTCTCCATTTGGCAAAGGACAAATATCTGATGAACCAAAGAGAAAAAAATACATTAAAAAACGAAGTCATTGAAGTCCATTCCACTACTTAGTTTTGATAATGTACTGTATGTACCGGAATCACTTGATAAAATCAATATCAATCAAAATAAACCAAAACCCACACCATTGAAGTATCTGAAAAATGCTGTGGACATTTTTTTATATATATTTTTTTTTACAAAAAGCTAAACCAGCTTTCAAAAGACAACTACAGTAGCAACTAACAATTAACACTTTGTGCTTCCCAAAGTGAAGGCCAGCAGGATGTAGCTACTATCACAGCACAATACTGTAAGTCCCCACACCCTCAATATACAATGCTGTTATTTGACCATTCTTACCACAGCTGGGGATACAGTAGTTTGAGCTGGAACTCATCAAAGTGGTACCAGGAGGGCAATAGCATCCCTCCAATTGTATATCTCCCATGACGCTGAACTCATTTTGAGTCTGGATGAATTTAAAATTGTACCTGCAGAGATATTCAAAAAAAGTTTCAATAGCTGAGAGACTTTTCCTAGTCGTTATACCCATCCACTAAACAACAACAGCATTATACATACCAGGCATTACAGGTTGGTTCAACTTGTGGACCGCAGGCATTATAAACCTTGGGTTTCTCACATGTGAAGTCTGTAGCAGGTGAGATAAAAAGGTTAATTACCAATAAGCTACATCATGGAGAGGCTATCTGAGCTTTATGGTCTTGAGGAGTGACCTACTTACCACATTGTCCATTTGTATAATTTCTCCACTCAATACAGACTCCTGCTTGTGCACATGCATCAGCATAGGTCTGCAAGCTGGTGCAGCCAATAGTAACATCATCCATATGGCACACATCAAAGATACATGCCACAAGGAATGGCTCGTAGGGGATTATCTTATGGCAACTCTCAAAGACCCTTGAAAAGATGTCATGCTTCAGTTAGAGTAGATATTTAAATATGTTAATTCACTTTGTTTTGTCATCAGGCTTTGTCAAATGATTGCCGTGTTTTAGTATGTCAAGTTATTGTTCGCACTGAGATTATTCTGATTGAGAGGTTATCGATACTACAGAGGAGATGTATTGTGAATACTAATTGCTACTTACTTGCTTTGAATGAGATGACAAATGGGTGGATTGCAGCCTGGTGTTGGTGTCGGTTCTGGTGGTGGTGGTGTGCACTGACTGTTATTGTGGTCAGCAACATGCCATTGGTGTGCCATGTCTGGACAAGATGAATCGATAGTTCCATTTGGCAAGCGGCAGTCATCTGTCCGGTTGTTGTCACATGTACCTGAATAAGATTGAAAACCATCGTTAGACAATGAGACATCATGGGGTAATCATGGCAACAGAGTGACCATAAAACACCTGCACTCACCACACTGTCCCTCAGTGTTGCCACTGAACTTGTCCCAGGGCAGGTATATGCTAAACATAAGACCAGTGAAAGACACCTTGGCATTAATTGCTGGTATGACTAAAAGGGTCTCAATTCCGTTGTCTGTGATGCGGAAGTCCTTGGTCTCATATGCCGGGATGATGCGTTGCTGGTTTACATAAATCTAATACAAAAATATTAAGAGATGGACAAAATGGTTACAATAATTTCTATACCCAATGTCTCCTATATCTAATACATAGAGGAAGTATATCCATCTTAAATGAAAGCTAATCAATATTTAAACTAATCGAAAATCTAATCTCTATTCTAGGAAAAATGTCTTGAACATACAGTATTTGAGATATGTTAATTACCAGACTTGTGAAAACTCCATCAACGTCCTTCTTGGTCATGAATATCTTGTAAGATTGGTAATAAATGGTCAGAGACTGAGGGCAGGAAAGTCCATCTGGAGCATCACAATAGTAATTGTCGATTACAACACTGAAGTTGTACTTTGGCAGGATTTCTTTGACCAAGACGTAAGAACAATTTCCTTGGAAGCCATAGTATGTTCCATCAAAGGTGACATAGTGAGGGTCTCCCCAACCATAGCAGATACCTTTGTAAGAAGAGAACAATTAGCATTTAGATGGACACAGATATGGAATGTTTTATGCGAAATGAATGGTGTGGTGCTGAAATGTTTCCAATGTGAGACATACATGTGCATGTACTGCTATTAACCATAAGATAACTCTAAACCAGTCAAGAGTAAGGATTATTTTTCAGATTTTGAACTAAAATCAATCGCTAAAGTACAATTTGGAAAACAAAGATTAAACTTTTTATTTTTATTTGTTGTGGACTTACATTGACACTCATAGTGGAAACAGCATCCAGATTCGTCATACACTTGGATCGGAGGATAGTTATTTTCACATGCTATTGGCTTCGGAGTCTCACAATGTACATACTCAGAAATAACTTTCCCGTTGGCGCATGTTACGTTGGTGCACTGGTTAAGTTTCCAGCTTTCACCGTTCTACAAACACAGACAAATATTAGGCTTGCAGGAAATGTCTACAAAATCATACCATTCATTATGTTTTTTATTAATCAGTCTTTTGTAAATAATAATTCCTATGGAATGTTTCCACAAAAGTTATTATCTATAGAAGAGCAAATACCTGTCTTGGAGGATGTTCATGGTCACAGTGTATCTGAATTGGATCTTTTGGGGTGGTGATTGGTCTTTCTGTTGTATGTGGTATTGTTGTTGTTGTTGGGAGCAGTGTAGTGGTGGGTGAAGTAGTGGTAACTGGGGTAGTTGTTACATCACATCTGAAAGAACGGATTTCTACTTTGCAAGTCTTGTTGCAGAGACCAATGTAGCACCATCCATCATGGTCAGAGACATTGTAAACAATTGAGCCTGAAAGTATTTTGAAGAGTATTACATTTTGTACAATTGAACATGTATAATTCAATATAAACTGAATATTATGAATGACTGAACTAATGGTAAAATACAAAAGGTTTCAAATGTGAAAAGGTGGAAAATAAAAACTTACCAACGGAGAAATCACGATGATTGAAATGGCAAAAACAAACGGGTTCAGTGGATGTAATTGTTGGTGATGTTGTTCCACCAGATGTTACAGGATATGAGGTTGTAGGGAAAGTACTAGTTATGGGTGGCTGAGTTGTTGTTGTTGTTGTCGTGGGAACAAATACTGTGGTGATCGGGATGTGTGTTGTGGGTGGACATTGACAACATTTCACTCGTATCTCGTAATCGAAGCACTTTTGCTGAAGACCTTGCTCATTGTTTTTACAAATCAGTCCAACGGATGGATTGCAAGTCACGTCTTGGCCAAGCTGAGAGATCTGAAGTCCAGGGTATTGTTTTGCTCTACATTCAACTGCCTCTGGAGCTGAGCAAATGTGATAACCACTAGCAATGATGTTCTTAATGGATTCATTATCTCCACCTTCAGAGCCAGAGGTTGGCTGACCAAGGTTGATCCAGTCTGACCACACACAACTTTCTACACCACTGCACTGGGTAGTTGATGCTCCTGTTGAGGTTGATGTAGGAGTAGAGGTTGGAGTTGTAGTAGAAGGCAGAGTTGTTGTTTTTGTGGTAGATGGAGCTGTCGAAGTTAAGATTGTAGTAGTGGGTGTAGGAGTCGTGGTCGACAGAACTGTTGTTGTTGTTGTTGCTGTTGTCGGGATGTGTGTTGTGGGAGGACATTGACAACATTTCACTCGTATCTCGTAATCGAAGCACTTTTGCTGAAGACCTTGCTTGTTGTTTTTACAAATCAGTCCAACGGATGGATTGCAAGTCACGTCTTGGCCAAGCTGAGAGATCTGAAGTCCAGGGTATTGTTTTGCTCTACATTCAACTGCCTCTGGAGCTGAGCAAATGTGATAACCACTAGCAATGATGTTCTTAATGGATTCATTATCTCCACCTTCAGAGCCAGAGGTTGGCTGACCAAGGTTGATCCAGTCTGACCACACACAACTTTCTACACCACTGCACTGGGTAGTTGATGCTCCTGTTGAGGTTGATGTAGGAGTAGAGGTTGGAGTTGTAGTAGAAGGCAGAGTTGTTGTTTTTGTGGTAGATGGAGCTGTCGAAGTTAAGATTGTAGTAGTGGGTGTAGGAGTCGTGGTCGACAGAACTGTTGTTGTTGTTGTTGCTGTTGTCGGGATGTGTGTTGTGGGAGGACATTGACAACATTTCACTCGTATCTCGTAATCGAAGCACTTTTGCTGAAGACCTTGCTTGTTGTTTTTACAAATCAGTCCAACGGATGGATTGCAAGTCACGTCTTGGCCAAGCTGAGAGATCTGAAGTCCAGGGTATTGTTTTGCTCTACATTCAACTGCCTCTGGAGCTGAGCAAATGTGATAACCACTAGCAATGATGTTCTTAATGGATTCATTATCTCCACCTTCAGAGCCAGAGGTTGGCTGACCAAGGTTGATCCAGTCTGACCACACACAACTTTCTACACCACTGCACTGGGTAGTTGATGCTCCTGTTGAGGTTGATGTAGGAGTAGAGGTTGGAGTTGTAGTAGAAGGCAGAGTTGTTGTTTTTGTGGTAGATGGAGCTGTCGAAGTTAAGATTGTAGTAGTGGGTGTAGGAGTCGTGGTCGACAGAACTGTTGTTGTTGTTGTTGCTGTTGTCGGGATGTGTGTTGTGGGAGGACATTGACAACATTTCACTCGTATCTCGTAATCGAAGCACTTTTGCTGAAGACCTTGCTTGTTGTTTTTACAAATCAGTCCAACGGATGGATTGCAAGTCACGTCTTGGCCAAGCTGAGAGATCTGAAGTCCAGGGTATTGTTTTGCTCTACATTCAACTGCCTCTGGAGCTGAGCAAATGTGATAACCACTAGCAATGATGTTCTTAATGGATTCATTATCTCCACCTTCAGAGCCAGAGGTTGGCTGACCAAGGTTGATCCAGTCTGACCACACACAACTTTCTACACCACTGCACTGGGTAGTTGATGCTCCTGTTGAGGTTGATGTAGGAGTAGAGGTTGGAGTTGTAGTAGAAGGCAGAGTTGTTGTTTTTGTGGTAGATGGAGCTGTCGAAGTTAAGATTGTAGTAGTGGGTGTAGGAGTCGTGGTCGACAGAACTGTTGTTGTTGTTGTTGCTGTTGTCGGGATGTGTGTTGTGGGAGGACATTGACAACATTTCACTCGTATCTCGTAATCGAAGCACTTTTGCTGAAGACCTTGCTTGTTGTTTTTACAAATCAGTCCAACGGATGGATTGCAAGTCACGTCTTGGCCAAGCTGAGAGATCTGAAGTCCAGGGTATTGTTTTGCTCTACATTCAACTGCCTCTGGAGCTGAGCAAATGTGATAACCACTAGCAATGATGTTCTTAATGGATTCATTATCTCCACCTTCAGAGCCAGAGGTTGGCTGACCAAGGTTGATCCAGTCTGACCACACACAACTTTCTACACCACTGCACTGGGTAGTTGATGCTCCTGTTGAGGTTGATGTAGGAGTAGAGGTTGGAGTTGTAGTAGAAGGCAGAGTTGTTGTTTTTGTGGTAGATGGAGCTGTCGAAGTTAAGATTGTAGTAGTGGGTGTAGGAGTCGTGGTCGACAGAACTGTTGTTGTTGTTGTTGCTGTTGTCGGGATGTGTGTTGTGGGAGGACATTGACAACATTTCACTCGTATCTCGTAATCGAAGCACTTTTGCTGAAGACCTTGCTTGTTGTTTTTACAAATCAGTCCAACGGATGGATTGCAAGTCACGTCTTGGCCAAGCTGAGAGATCTGAAGTCCAGGGTATTGTTTTGCTCTACATTCAACTGCCTCTGGAGCTGAGCAAATGTGATAACCACTAGCAATGATGTTCTTAATGGATTCATTATCTCCACCTTCAGAGCCAGAGGTTGGCTGACCAAGGTTGATCCAGTCTGACCACACACAACTTTCTACACCACTGCACTGGGTAGTTGATGCTCCTGTTGAGGTTGATGTAGGAGTAGAGGTTGGAGTTGTAGTAGAAGGCAGAGTTGTTGTTTTTGTGGTAGATGGAGCTGTCGAAGTTAAGATTGTAGTAGTGGGTGTAGGAGTCGTGGTCGACAGAACTGTTGTTGTTGTTGTTGCTGTTGTCGGGATGTGTGTTGTGGGAGGACATTGACAACATTTCACTCGTATCTCGTAATCGAAGCACTTTTGCTGAAGACCTTGCTTGTTGTTTTTACAAATCAGTCCAACGGATGGATTGCAAGTCACGTCTTGGCCAAGCTGAGAGATCTGAAGTCCAGGGTATTGTTTTGCTCTACATTCAACTGCCTCTGGAGCTGAGCAAATGTGATAACCACTAGCAATGATGTTCTTAATGGATTCATTATCTCCACCTTCAGAGCCAGAGGTTGGCTGACCAAGGTTGATCCAGTCTGACCACACACAACTTTCTACACCACTGCACTGGGTAGTTGATGCTCCTGTTGAGGTTGATGTAGGAGTAGAGGTTGGAGTTGTAGTAGAAGGCAGAGTTGTTGTTTTTGTGGTAGATGGAGCTGTCGAAGTTAAGA
The DNA here is from genome assembly GCF_034236695.1 of Oncorhynchus nerka. Classification (NCBI taxonomy): domain Eukaryota; kingdom Metazoa; phylum Chordata; class Actinopteri; order Salmoniformes; family Salmonidae; genus Oncorhynchus; species Oncorhynchus nerka. The sequence continues at coordinate 74,756,497 of NC_088422.1, forward strand.
TTGTAGTAGTGGGTGTAGGAGTCGTGGTCGACAGAACTGTTGTTGTTGTTGTTGCTGTTGTCGGGATGTGTGTTGTGGGAGGACATTGACAACATTTCACTCGTATCTCGTAATCGAAGCACTTTTGCTGAAGACCTTGCTTGTTGTTTTTACAAATCAGTCCAACGGATGGATTGCAAGTCACGTCTTGGCCAAGCTGAGAGATCTGAAGTCCAGGGTATTGTTTTGCTCTACATTCAACTGCCTCTGGAGCTGAGCAAATGTGATAACCACTAGCAATGATGTTCTTAATGGATTCATTATCTCCACCTTCAGAGCCAGAGGTTGGCTGACCAAGGTTGATCCAGTCTGACCACACACAACTTTCTACACCACTGCACTGGGTAGTTGATGCTCCTGTTGAGGTTGATGTAGGAGTAGAGGTTGGAGTTGTAGTAGAAGGCAGAGTTGTTGTTTTTGTGGTAGATGGAGCTGTCGAAGTTAAGATTGTAGTAGTGGGTGTAGGAGTCGTGGTCGACAGAACTGTTGTTGTTGTTGTTGCTGTTGTCGGGATGTGTGTTGTGGGAGGACATTGACAACATTTCACTCGTATCTCGTAATCGAAGCACTTTTGCTGAAGACCTTGCTTGTTGTTTTTACAAATCAGTCCAACGGATGGATTGCAAGTCACGTCTTGGCCAAGCTGAGAGATCTGAAGTCCAGGGTATTGTTTTGCTCTACATTCAACTGCCTCTGGAGCTGAGCAAATGTGATAACCACTAGCAATGATGTTCTTAATGGATTCATTATCTCCACCTTCAGAGCCAGAGGTTGGCTGACCAAGGTTGATCCAGTCTGACCACACACAACTTTCTACACCACTGCACTGGGTAGTTGATGCTCCTGTTGAGGTTGATGTAGGAGTAGAGGTTGGAGTTGTAGTAGAAGGCAGAGTTGTTGTTTTTGTGGTAGATGGAGCTGTCGAAGTTAAGATTGTAGTAGTGGGTGTAGGAGTCGTGGTCGACAGAACTGTTGTTGTTGTTGTTGCTGTTGTCGGGATGTGTGTTGTGGGAGGACATTGACAACATTTCACTCGTATCTCGTAATCGAAGCACTTTTGCTGAAGACCTTGCTTGTTGTTTTTACAAATCAGTCCAACGGATGGATTGCAAGTCACGTCTTGGCCAAGCTGAGAGATCTGAAGTCCAGGGTATTGTTTTGCTCTACATTCAACTGCCTCTGGAGCTGAGCAAATGTGATAACCACTAGCAATGATGTTCTTAATGGATTCATTATCTCCACCTTCAGAGCCAGAGGTTGGCTGACCAAGGTTGATCCAGTCTGACCACACACAACTTTCTACACCACTGCACTGGGTAGTTGATGCTCCTGTTGAGGTTGATGTAGGAGTAGAGGTTGGAGTTGTAGTAGAAGGCAGAGTTGTTGTTTTTGTGGTAGATGGAGCTGTCGAAGTTAAGATTGTAGTAGTGGGTGTAGGAGTCGTGGTCGACAGAACTGTTGTTGTTGTTGTTGCTGTTGTCGGGATGTGTGTTGTGGGAGGACATTGACAACATTTCACTCGTATCTCGTAATCGAAGCACTTTTGCTGAAGACCTTGCTTGTTGTTTTTACAAATCAGTCCAACGGATGGATTGCAAGTCACGTCTTGGCCAAGCTGAGAGATCTGAAGTCCAGGGTATTGTTTTGCTCTACATTCAACTGCCTCTGGAGCTGAGCAAATGTGATAACCACTAGCAATGATGTTCTTAATGGATTCATTATCTCCACCTTCAG